>NC_135497.1:374043635-374281571 GCF_052857255.1 Amblyomma americanum | reverse complement strand
TTGAAAGTGTGTTTCTTATCAGGTTACTCAGCCCGCATTCTAAAAGGTGATTATTCGGGTGATCAATTTAAACACGAAATGCTATTTTCTAACCGCCACAGCTTAGCCCAAACGACGAACGGAATCGGGGTGCATTTTCTGCATGAATGTCCCTCTAACGGCAGGCCTTATTACGGCGCGCGTGTACAGTGACATGATGCTTTGCTGTGCACAGGAAATAGGGTTGGGGGGTGATCTGGGGACGAAATGATTTGCGCGGTCTTCATTTTGTTATATTTCGTTTCGCAGTTATTTATTGCCCATGCCGCCGCTGTTATTGGAAACATACACTCAGAAAGGGCGAAGGGCAAGAACCGAAAAAACTGGCCCAAAAGATTGTATCATATTGTCCTTACATTCATTACGTGCCTTCCATCAACTACTTACGAACAAACAGAAAACGGTAGCAAGCCGCCGTGGTGGCTAAGGGGTTATGGCGCTCGGCTATGGCGCGGTTATGGCGGCGGTCGAATTTCGATGGAGGCGAAATTCTAGAGGCCCGTGTACTGTGCGATGTACGTGCACGTTAAAGAACCCCAGGTAGTCGAAATTACCGGATCCCTTCACTACGGTGTCCCTCACGACCTGAGTTGCTTTGGGACGTTTAAACCCCCACAAATAATAGAAAGCTGCAGGATTACTTGTTCCGAGAAGATCGTGCGCGGGGATGGCGCGCTCACCTTGTTCTCACTTTTCACCTGAACACGCCGTTCAAAATCAATATACCTAAAGTAGCACGTGGACAGTAAAACTGATGAGTACAAAGAAGCGCAAAAGAGGGGCACGTTTAACAATTAAAACACATGGGACAGTGAGAACGTTTCTAGTTTATTGCGCAAGCCGGACGACATTCGCTGAGTCTTGCTTGCCTGTGCAGAAACACAGGGCGTGTAGATAGTTCTGTTGTTCACCCGTTGTACAATGCTCCTAAGGCGAAATTATCGTTTTCAAATTCTCGCCTTAGCGCGCCTCCACCGTCCATTTCGCCGCAATCACGCGGGCCGTTTTCACGGGGCAGAAAGCGATTTCTTTCTTGTCTCTAGTTCAGACATCTCACTCCGTCCAGCAACGAAAGACCGACTCACACGAGGTCGCCACCGTCAACAAACAAGCTCCAGTTTATCGTGGAATTGTAAACAAGCACGATTCTATCGAAACGCGCACAGAGGCAGTTAGCGCCGCCATATTGGAAAATCTCTAGGTCCTGAAAATCGCTAAGTGACACCGAACTTTGCTTGCGTGTTTTATTTTTGGTAATGATGCGTAAGGTGTCAATATACACGGACCACCAAGAGGTATCTGCCTACGACCGCTAAATGATTTAAAATCAAGCCTCTTCTGTAACCTGTTTACGTTTCGGTTTCAACAGCCAACCGATAGTTAAGGATCCGACGGAAACCCGTCTGGCAAGAAAAGTTCTGCATATGAAGAAACAAGCACTCGCAAAATGTAATTATAAAGGAAACGAAAGAAACACTCACGTTTCAGCATCACTGCGGGTGCCTTGTTCACAATGTTAAGGACAACGCAGCGAGCTATGGAAAGAAAAATGATAGGTGCAGCTTTAAAAGGCCGGAACTGGGCAGAGTGGGTAAGGGAACAAACGCGGGTTAATGACATCATAGTCAAAATCAAGAAAAAGAAATGTTCTTGGGCAGGGCATGCAATACGAAGGCAAGATAACCGTTGGTCCTTAATTAAGGGTAAGGGAGTTGTTTCCAAGAGAAAGCAAGCGTAGCAGGGGGCTGCAGCAAGTTAGGTGTGGGGATGAGATTAAGAAGTTTACGAGGATACGGGGGTTAGAGCTGGTAAAGAACACGATTAATTGGAGAGACATTGGAGAGGCATTTGGCCTCCAGTGTGCGTAGTCATGCTGGTGATAATGATGTTTGCAATGAGACAGAAACAGATGGGCCGTTGCTTATGAGAGAAAAATGTGGCGTACAGAGCGTATGTATATCTCGGGTAGATTGTCCGGCATCCTGTTCATCACTTCGCTCCTCGTTTGAATCTGAAGAAACTCCTTGAGCAGGCGGGAAAATAAAGATTTTCTTTTTCAACTATGCGCATGGAATCCCAGACAATACATTGGCCCGTGTTTTGACGGTGTTCTGCTAGGGCATTGGAGGCCACTTTTTGTTCTTGAAGTCACGATGATATTCTTTCAACCGCCTTATGAAATCCTATGTCTCGCCTACATAAGTTGCAATGCATTATTTGCAAAAAATCTTGTAGACGGCGCCAGGGTAGCTTGCCCTCCCTAGCGGGTCCTTGAAAAGTACCAGGGGTTTTTTTGAGCTTGCTAGATGGAACGTGGGCCACTTGGGCGTCGTAGTCACCTAATATCTTGGATAAAGTTTTGCTGAGACCACTTCCTTCGGCACAGAGTACAATTGTCATTGCAATCTCTGTACGGCCAGAAGGCGTTGGGGGACGTTTATTTTTTTTTTTTTGTAATGCAGCGAGCTATATAGTCACGTACGACCCATATCTCACTCAAACTGGGTCCGCCGCTGAATCCTCTTAACATAAGTAAAGAGGTTCCCTTTTGAGCTAAAGAATAGAAGCGATATGCCTGGGCAAAGGTTCTGAATAATTACCATTCAGCTAAAGCATGCTTTTACGTACATGCGTTTAAGAAGCGACGGTCTTGTAACTATCGCAATTTATCCAAAACATAGCGCTATCGCTAAGTGCTTTACGCCATCGGGAGCTGCCATTCTCATTTTGGTACATCTGTTTCAAAACAGCGACCTTACGAGGAAAAACGCTTCGCAGAATCGAGCGTTGCTTCAGTTCAAGGAAAACACTTCTGTCAGATGCAGTAAAACCTTCTCGATTCGCCGTCAGGCATCAATCTAAGTACTTCCTATTTCAGTGCCGCTACGGGGCGAGTGCTCACGTGAAGCTTCACATGATTTTTAATGCAAAGAATTATGCAATAGGACAGCAGTTATCTCGTTCACGAAGGACGAGTCTTAAACGTACAGTGCACCATGAAATTTCTTCAGAGCGAAGATTATCCGTGGCACGCAGATGCTGTCTGGACAATTTCATCGTTTACTGAGCTGTGCCAACTAACGGGACAGCAATCTGTGAAGTTACACGACAGAAGTTCGGGAAACGGACGCAGGAAGGCGCCGCGGAACTCATAATGAAAGCATTTATATGTGGTAAAAACCACCGACTGTCATCCCAGCGATAGTGAAGAGGGTTCAGTGTAGCGCAGAACATGTTTGTGATCTGTTGTAAACGGTCTAAACGGGCAATAAAGAAAAAAAAGCGATAGTGAAGAGGTAGAGCACGCGGCTCGCAACGCATAGTTCTACGGTTTGATTCCTAGCTCCAGCGCAATTTCTTTTTCAGGTTTATGGTTTTATGGTTTTATGGGGGTTTAACGTCCCAAAGCGACTCAGGCTATGAAAGACGTCGTAGTGAAGGGCTCCGGAAATTTCGACCACCTGGGGTTCTTTAACGTGCACTGACATCGCACAGTACACGGGCCTCTAGAATTTCGCCTCCATCGAAATTCGACCGCCGCGGCCGGGATCCAACCTTTTTCAGGTAAGTTTCGTTATAAAAGAGTATATCCACTCCTGCAGAAGGCGTACTCTTCGAAGGAGTGCGGCGATTCTGGAAATAGGAGTGGAATATGGGAGAAGCGTGTACTCCATCGAATGACATTCCAAGCACTATTTTAGTTAGGGGATGGCAGCGCGTTTATTCTTTTGCGTTCTTCTAGCTCCGCATAGAGGAGCTGCAGCGCATTGTTTCTCTGAGATCCTTCTTTATGCGGATGATTAACCTGAGTCTCTTTTCCTGGGCTGGGGCAAAGCCTGAACGCCCGATTGAAAAGCTCCGAAGCAATTGATTGGTTTTGTCCTATAGGTTGTGCCAACAGAAAATTCAGGTACTTCCCTGTGTGGGTGGGTTTTCTGCATACAATCGTCGCGATACGGTTTGTGGTCCGCTCGGTGAGGCAACGGCCCATCTGTTTCTGTTTCATTGTGAACAAGCCACCCGTAGCGGCGTCTAAACGTCAATGTTTTTACGTTTTTTTTCATAACTCACCTTGGCGAATGCTTGTTTCTTCAGATGCAGCCACGCGATAGCTGTGACGTAAAAAGTCAGTATAGGTCACATGAAACATGAATTCAGCTGCGCTATAATCGCTGCTTCGGAATTGAAGTTCGCTACAACGCTAAAGGCAACCTGTCTCAAGGGTCGTAATCACAACGAGTGAACAAGCGACAGTTACACTGCAGTTTTTTTTTGCGAAAGCACTACTCTAGACGTACCAACACCGAGCAAGAATCTTGCCATCTTGTATTGTCTTGTGCTCCGAACTAACCCGAGCTTTACCCGAGTTACTCGAAGCTTGCGTAAGTTCGGAGGAGTGTCGCGCAAGCTGGGTCACACAATCCCTACCGGGGGCTGTGATACAAACACCCACCTACCAATGCAGTGGCGCTTCGCTTAACCGCTGCGCCACTGCACTGGTAGTGGCTTCAGGACTCGCCGCCGTGTATGAATGTTACGTAGGGAATGACCAATGTTTCATATATGCGCATTAATCCACTAAGCCTATTGCATCGTGCCCTAAGGCGGAGCTTAAAATTATGTGTCCCTTCCAATTGAGGAATGAACGCATTAAACCCCTAACACTTTTCTCATGCGTCACGCTACTTACCTTTGACGACATTGTCATCGCTCGGCTGCTGAAAATGAAACCGAAGCAAGTGAGAGAAGAAGTTCAATTTTAAATTATTTAGATATCTCAAAAGAATACTACGCGGTGATCCATTTATAGTTATTAGCAGACAAGTTTAGGGAATTGAGCGGCTCGTGACGACACACATAAACACGCCAACAGCCACTGAAACGGAGAAAAGTACAGGGGAATGCTGCAATTTATTTTACGCAATACTGTTAAAGGCCCCGTCACAAAGAAAATCCGGCGTTGGCGTTGCCAGCGTTGTGAGCGAAAAATCACGAGCATGAATCTGGTAGGTGGAGCTCAGAGAGCAACGTAGAAGGCAGGTTGGCCATCTAGGCCACGTGACCTTGAGGGCTTCATCACAACCTGCCCACCGGATAGTGAGCATACTGCCCATTGTGGCAGGTGCCAGTTAATGATTGATCGCTCGAGAAGAGCAACCTAGGCCACACAGGGCCCACCGCTGGAAGCACCTGTCATCGCAGGGCAGTGGCGCACCACTTAACCACTGCACCACTGCGCCATATGAGGACTCCCAGGGATCCATGACTGCAAAGTAGAGAATGACCTTCTGCATATCTGGGAATTCACCCAATACGTACGCTATCGCGTCATGCACTAAAGGCGGAGCTTAAGTGCCCCCAATTTTTATTTGTAGTGTTACGAATTAGAAATTTAGCAGTGTAACCGTTTTTTTTATCTCAAAGATAATTCCCTAAAACTAGAAGGAAAATAATCACATTCTAGTATTATTTATTTATTTATTTATTTATTTATTTATTTATTTATTTCCTATACCCTAAGGGCCCTCGTGCGAAGGTATTACAGAGGGAGGTGGGGTACACAATAACATACTGGAAGAAGAAAGCACAAGCACTCAAAATAAGACTAATATCTGATGCAGCTCGTAGAAACAAGAAATACAATCAATATTCACATAAACAAAAGTGTGAAGAATGCCAAATAAATATGAACAGGAGGCATTCGCCAATTCGCCACATACTTCACACACAAAATAGCCCAATGCGCAAAGCTTAACAATACGCAATACAACATCAGCTAGCACACATCGTGTTGTTGCAGCAAATTTTGAAAAGATTGGGAGTGAACTTCAGTAGCAACGCGCAGTAATGAATAAAATTGTGTAAATTGATAACAATCGCATTATGCGTTTGACTTCGTTATAGTGGTCACGGCGCGGGAAGACTGCAGCGGGTGGCAAGAAGCCATTATGGAGGGTGGAATGATGGTACAGTTTATGAAATAAGGTTAGGCGAGTGGAGTAGCGCCGACGTGATAGTGACTCCAACTCGGCATGTTGTATTAGTGCACTGGTGAAGCCTAAATAATCTGAAAAGATGAATCGAACGCAACGGTTTTGCAGGGGTTCGATGTTGTTTAGGGCGTATGCTTATTTAGGATCCCCTATGACGGAACTGTATTCAATTTTCGGGCGGATCATTGTGATGTAAGCAATATTTTGTAACTTTTGCGGCGCTTGCTTGAGATTGTGCCTAATAAAACTGCGTATGCGGTTAGCTAAGGCAAATACGGTGTTATCAGTGATTCCTGTACAGTGACTGTAGATGAACTCCAAGATACTTGCAAGTTGTCGTAAGTTCTACGCCAGCACTATTGAGGAAGAAGCCTGTAGGAATTCGAGTTGAGCGGGTGGTAAACGACATTGGCTGTATTTTAGATGCATTTGATGACACTATAGTCAGGTTATCGCGGTAGAAACAGCGCTGACACAGGACGCAGCAAGAACACAACACAAGCGTTGTGTTGTGTTCTTGCCAGGTGCAACACCAAGTAATCACTGCATCAAGATCAGTTTGCGGGGAAAGGCGGTCAGTGTCATTAGTAACGCTACGATAAATAACGCAGTCATCCGCAAGCAATCTAATTCGAGATGAGACACGCTTGGGTAGATCATTAACAGAAATTTTAAACGTAGCGGATCAAGCACGCTACCCTGGGGACTCCAGATGTTACGGTGACAGAAGAGGGTTACAGCCATTGGCACAGGCGAATTGTTTTCCATTGGAAAGGGACTCTTTATTGCGTGAAAGAGCATTTGGGTGAATATTTAAATATGTTAATTTGATTAAAAGTAATGTGAGAAGCCTCTAGAAGCATTGACGGAGCTGCTGTGCAAGGCCTTCGCTGCTGGCGCTCCGTCAAAGGTTGAGGCTTCAGACATGCCTCGGGCTGTTCAGCTTTGCTAGTGAATTAGCGCTTTCAAAAGTCGGCAGACACTTAAGACGGCTTACGTGTTAGAACAAAAAAGCATTAAAGTGCTGAGTCATGTACGTTGCAGAATGACTATGACCGATCAGTCATGACTGTCTACGAGACATGAATATGCATATTTTGTACAAACTCTATACAACTTGCAGTACGTTACTTGTAAAGTGCTGAGTCATGCGTCATTCTTATGACAACGCTACTTGCAAAGTGCTGACTCGCGTACGTTGCAGCATTGTTATGAGTAATGACTATGACTACGCGAACTTTGTACAAAGTCTATACACCTTACATTATGTTACATGTAAACCGCTGAGTCATAATGCGCTGAGAAAATCACTGAGTCTTGACTATGACTACGAGTCATGACTTCCATAGGTCATAGTGCAATATGTTTCGTCATTCATGACTGTACATGTTCGCTTACATGTGTTGTGACATCATACACCGGCGTACTGCATATCCGATTTTCGTGCCCAATACGGGAGCGGACGGCTTATGTGCTATTGGGACATACAATGCTCTCGCACTGAAAAATATAAACATTCTCGTATGTTTTCCTCTGTTTCAATGGTTGTTAGCTTTCTTCATATATAGTAATCTCTTGTGCATCATTACAAAGAAGGAAATATGCAACCTAAATTTGGTGTCTCTACTCCTTTGAGCGTAGAATAAAAAAAGCGGCGGAAATCGTGGACGTTTTGAGTGCGTGAAATTAGGATTGAATGGTTGTTCATATTTTTGCCCTTAAGTTGATATTTGAGCGGATTGTTGCAGCACATGTAGCGATTTTTTATGATTTAGGGTAATATAATTTTTACGGCTACGGCGCCTTCCGTGCGGCTCGCTCTCGCTTCTTCCAGAACTCACATGAATACGTTGACTGATGGGTGAAAGCTAGTTAGCCATGCTTTCTTTCGATAGTTTGATAGACTGAGTATTGCGTGGGCGATATTCCGGCATAAATTGCAAGTTGCTAAAATGGCAATATCACGTATGGGGTAAGAGTGATATGCAACAAAATATCAGTAATTGTTGCACATTTTCAAGCTTTTGTCGCCACGCTATCTCATCCCACGAAAATGTGGAAAGCACTATCAACATGGTCACAGCATGAGGTATGACGAATGAATATGCGCATGAAGCACATATGCGCTGTGTACTCCTGAAAATTACAATAAAACTTGCGCAGTTCTTCACTGGCAACAATACAAAGGGCAAAAATCGCTGTAAAATTGTCTTCACGAAACAGAGTGAAGGTGAATCCGAGCGCGCCCTTGTCGACAGTTTATGCTCCTGCTTCAAAGCTTAACAGCGCGTAAAAAAAATGCTTCAGAGCTGAAGACCATAGAAATTTCCCATTTGCCAATCTAAAACAATAAGCAGAGAAAAGGAGGCTAATTGCGCTGGAAATATTTCATTCAGCTGCCTCTCATGGCCAGCTTGTACGCTCTATTTTGGGGACCTTCTTATCCAGAAAACTCAAAATCCGGGAAATCGTGTGAACCCACGTATCCCACCAGCATTCATGCAGAGAAACATCGTGTGGCAAAGCAGAGGGCTGCTTCTCGCGCGCACTCCACGCACGCTGCCGCAGGCCGGAGCACTAAAGCTCCCATAGCGCATCGCGGTGGCGCTGGCGTTCGGCAGCTGCTGGCGAAGTCGGTCTATTTGCGAGCGACATGGATATGTGCGTAGTTATAGAGCACTCTTTACAGTTTTCCAGAGATACGTCTTCGGCTTGCCCTCCTGTTCAGTCCACCGCCCCAGGTGTGCGGCGCCACCATGGTCAGAAGGTGTACTTCGCAGCAGCCGCCGCCGCAGACGGTGTGTGCCACACTCCTTCTCTCTCGCCATATTCTCCCAAATTCTTGCGCGGTAAGCAACCTAGGGTTTCTTCCTGTGGCAACCACCCTCTTTATTCCACCGCTCTCGCGACGCCCTCCTCCTTCCCCGTGATTATCGCTCTCAGGTTGGACCGAGTGCTACAACTAAAACTGCTACTCTAAACTCGGGCAACGGTTCCTTCAGAGCCGGCGCTGTGAAATGCGCTTCGCGTAACGGCAATAATAGCATTGGTTACCAACTTTGAAGAACACAGGACGACGGAAACATTTTGAAAGAAACTACTTGGGGATCCTTACATTGCGGTCTTGGCAAAAAAAGATTTAAAATCCGTGCAGAAGGACGCCACTGTTTGCGTCATTTCCGGCAAAACTCTATAACTGCCCTCCTTCTACCTACCATCCACCAGCGAACTCTGAAACTCACTCAGGTGCTATTATGTGTTTTACGTCTGGACATCTATGGATGCTCCACTACAAGTTTACATATTCCTTGTTGCTATCTCCCTGTACATAGGAGGTTGTCATTGAATGCTACTGCGACACCGGAGAGCATGTAATGGCTAGGAACGGCACACAACAGAAACTGTGCAACGGGCTCAGCACTCATCGCAGTGCGCCATAAAAGTACGGACTACAGTTCAGAGCGAGCGAAAGCAAGTGCCCGCCTCACTGCTTCTTATATTTCCACATAGCGACATGCTTTCATGTTAGAGTGAAAAGGAGGGCAACCTCGGACGACAACGCGCCCTATTACGTAAGCAAGCCCTGTCGTGGTGGCTTTTGCTTATAGATGACATCGCGCGCCTTTTCGCCTTTACTCACTGTTATTGAGTAATGCCAAAACAAATTTTGAGACCCTTTTAGTGCAAGGCATTGCAGGTGTACCGGGACAACAACGCTCAAGACTGCAAGCACACGCGCATGTGCAGGCAATTTCGGGCTCGGTCGGAGATGGGGCTCGTCGCTGTATTATATAAGCTGCGGGTGCGTGATATGCATTTGCTTCGGCCAGGCGGCGTCAGCCTGAGTTATTGTTGCCACCTAGTCGAGATGGCCTATATTAAGGACAAAAGCCCACTCAGGGAGCACCTTCAATACTGAAGGTGACAAGCCCGTCTGCCGCTGCAAGACGCGGCTCCACTTGCGTTGCTACTCAAAAAGAAAAAAAGAAATCCGAAATATAGCGAGAGTAAAGTTTATGCCCTCTTCACAAGCATCGTTCGAGTAGCACCAAGTGCTCGTCGTCAAGATCTTGGAGAGATCTCCGTGCCTCCGAGTAATGCGTAAACACTTCAGCGCGAAACGTCGCGTGGAGAAAAAAGAAAGACACGAAACTCAAGCCAGGCGCTGTCATTTATTTTCCCCCAGAAAACACCCCTAGGCGGTGTAGCTGGCGTCGTGGAACTATCCAAGCTGTACGAAGCAGGTATACATGCGTGCTCGGCAGGTATGTGCTCGGCACGTACATACATGTTTGCGTATTTGGGCACCCTGCGAATTTTGGATCTAAACTGGCCTGGCTGTTCTTTCTTTGTTTCACCTGGCAAGGATCGGCTCAACTTCTCGAGGAAATTTTTAAACATAGCCGCTTTTGAAATCATAACGACAAAACTTTTTTAAATTTTTTTTTATTGCGGAAAATACAAGCGCATCCGGCTGACTGTCTAGGCGATGCCGCTGTATGCATTTCGATAAGAGCTGAACGACAAACCATGCGGCAAGTTCGAGCACTCTGTATGCTAATACGTAGCGGCAGTGTGAGTTATACAACACGTGCGCTTCCAACGCTCAACGCAGCATGACACCGGTGATCTGAAACGCGAAAAAGGATGCAAAATATTGCAGCTCCTGCTGCACACGGCCGCTGGTGAATAATGAACGTTTTTCAAATCTCTTTCTATGAGCAATGAACTTTACGTAACGTGTTTCATGCAAGGGTGATTACGTGTGGCATAGAACAGCTTATATAAACATGCCGGTTTCTTGTAGCGACCAACGACTTATCTCTTCCTGCTGCAACGGAAAACCAGGTGGTCGAAATTTTCGAAACCTTTCACTGTGGCGTCCCTCATAGCCTAAGTCTCTTTGGGACGTTAAACCCCCATAAACCAAACCGGAAATCAGGTGCCTATGCCCGATTCTGCAAAAGGCTGCGTTTAAACATCGTAAAGAAACCTGGATCATTGAAAAGGTTTCCTTTTGTTTATGCATTGGACAACGAACTGGAACAGCTAGATTCAGGGAAAAATTGTTTTCTATCGTAGAATATACGACGTTAAAAAAAGAGTAGTTGGGGGCGACAGCCCATGGCCCGCAACGCTCTGTACTAATTACTACGCTAACCAATGATAGCGACAAACGAAATCAACGTTTCATTGTTTTCCGCCTCCCACAAGTCAGCGGCATTAAACGTGTCGCGCTTATAATTACATTTTGTGATTAGCTTTTGGTGTAAGTAACATAGATAGCCTCACCAACGGACTATTTTCTTGTCACGAAGGAACAGAGCGGGGCGGTCGTGAATGTGAACGGAGCTTGACTGAAGACTTCTGAATACGACTGAAGCACCGTGTTGGTCCTCTTTTGACAAACAGCACCAGTCGAAAGGTTGTATGAAGTAGAAACGGAGTGTCGTGTACTGATAGGCAACTTAATTGTCAAGATAGGCAAGAAGAAGGCAAGACACCAGGAAGTGGGAGACTAGGGCATAGACTCTAGGAATAGCAGGGAGAAGTTATCGGTAGAGTTCGCAGAGCTAAACAATTTACCGCTCATTCCTACTTCTGCAAAAGGCAGAACCAGAGTTGGGCTTGAAAGAGCCCGAATTGCCAGACTAAAAATTAAATATGCAACATATTTTGCGTGAATGCTGCCCTTGTGCAGTATGTACAGGTGCTCGGAGAGGTGAGATGTACTTACCATAGGACGGTGAGGTCTCGAATTAGTCTAGGTTTGAAGAGGGAACGGAAGAAACTATCAAGGACGAAGTAAATTATTTGGATGCTTGGAGACTAACGAAAATGCCTGAAATTATGTTGAGGACATCGCAGAGCTAGGGGAACGAAAGTGATGGATGTAACGTTACGAGCCAGGAAGGGAGACAGTGGGTTAGGGAACAAACATGAGTTGAAAGTATCGTAGTTGAAATCAAGAAGAAGAAATGTGCACGGGCAGGGCATGTAACGAGGAAGCAAGATGACCGATAATGCCTTGGGTAAAGAAATGGCTTCCAAGAGAAGCCATGGAAGCGTAGCAATGGGCGGCGGAAGGCCAGGTTAGCGGATGAGATGAGAAAGTACATGATGTAAAAGATAGCGCCAAGGAAACACGACAGACGGACAGGAAGACGAGCGCTTGTATGCGTCGTCCTGTCCGCCTTTTGTGTTTCTTTTGCGTGTGTTTTACATTATGAACGTTCACCAATTCACCTAACTTTCGGCTTTACGCTGTGGGATTACGAAGTTTGCGGATATTTATAAGGTGACCGTAGGTAGTACAGGACACGATAAATGGGAGCGATATGAGAAAGCTCTTGGTTTGCACTGGACGTAGTTAGGCTTATGATGGTGATGATCACATCATCAACTACATTTTTCAGAATAAATTAAACTCACGAATAAGACTAGAACGCAGCAAAATCGGCTCTGCACATGTCGGCTGAAAATGATTATTTGCTCGCCGCTACAAGGCATCTCCGACTGCCTCAACACTACTGAGATTAAGTGACTACGTAGGCCATGAAATGTGTGCAACTTCATTTCCATGCTCGTGAAATTTGTCATCTTGGCCCTTATATGAAAATGTGGCCATCATCCTGCCATGCCAGCACATTTCGAGTACTATGCCTGGTTGGATAATTAAATGTACATGGTCTTTAGGTATGGACCGATGCTCATTGGCAGCGATGTGCTGTCGAGGAGAACGAGTGGGAACGCCAGGATATAATGGCTCAAATCATTACTCACCCACCTCCCTTCTTCAGTTTTGGCACGAAACAGCCGGTCGTAGCTCTCTACGGGGCTTCTCCGAGCACTTACCATCTTTGATGCTGTAAAGACAGTGAAAATATCCTCTTCTCCGAAATCTGCACGTATAGCATCTTCCAGAGTACTTGTTTTGCACGCGGGGCGCCGCTGAAAGCGATGCTGGACATTGGCCCTTGTGATCAACGGCTTGGCGTTAGCAGCTCCAGCTGTGAGTGTTAATCGTTTTAGGCTAAAGACGAACAGTTTTCGTTAAAAAAGTATAATTCCTCACGAATACTCCTTTCTTCTGTGAAATTGGCAGCAGTGGTTTTGCGATTTTTCTTAGCCCTGCGTTCTATAACCACCTGGAAGTAGCGTCCGGTAAGTTCCTCTTGCAACGTCAGCTACTTCTTTTCGATTTGTTTGCAGAACGCTTTTGACCTCGAGTACATCTCCCTTTACACCACCTGTCTTGCAGCATTGCCTGCACAAGCCTTCCACTGTTCACGTTACGCAACGCCATTTCCAGCCCTTACTTCTCAGTTATCGGTAAGAAAGCGCCTATAGCAGCATCAAACTTGCGGCATAGTAAATTCCAAAATTTGAATGTCATTGCCCGGCCCCTAGCTTTAAAGCAATGATAAGTGGATGTGATAGCGAATAGACGCTATTTAAAGTAAGGAACCGGAAATACATACAGCGCCAGCAGCGTGTAAGTAAGCTTGCGTTGAAGAGCGCGATGGCAAAGTAGTTAGCACGTTAAACCTCATGATGTAAACTAAAGCGACTCAGGCTGTGAGGAGCGCCGTAGTAGAGGGCTCCATATAATTTAAACCACCTGGGGTTCTTTAACCTTGGCTACTGACATCACACAGTAGGCGCGCCTCTAGCACTTCACCTCCATGGAAGTGGGACCGCCGCGGCCGGGATTGAATCCGCTTCTTTCGGGTCAGCAGCCTAATCCTTTGTTTGAGCGGCTGCTCAGCGCGACGGCATAATACTGTCACATGCCTTCGGAATTACTGCATCACTTCTACGCTAACATTTCTGCGCTCTATTGCGCGTGCATGTCTACAGAAGCACTGAGAGAAACGTAGCAGACAGAAACCAGTAAGATATAACTGTGCGAATAAAAAAGCATGCATAAGTAACACAAATACTTTAGCGGGTAACAGATTTAAATTCAATGATCATAACAGATACAGAAAACAAGCTGCAAACAAAGCAGCGTAAATAAATAATACAATGCTGTAAAAAATTGCTACCGCATGGTTATACGTCAGGGCTTAAAGCAGAACAATGTAAAGAAAAACACACCAGTGCTAAAGATGCCTTAATATGGGCATCGCAATTTATCAAGTACAGTCGGGCCCGCCTATAACGAACCTGGCAGTCAAGTGGACTGTGTTGGTTGTTTACGAAGTTCATGCTAAGTGGACTTTCTTTTTAACAGCACTTTCACCTTCCTTGTGGGGGACCGCGGGAGCTGGGAGACGCTATTTGGTGTACGCGCTGGCGGGACACTTACACTTCTCTACAACGGATCTAGTTTACGGCGCCTCCTTGTTCGTTGTAACAAAGTGGTGTGGCCACGGTTGTTCGTTTTATATGAGACACAGCTCCACAGTCTTAATACATGTTTTCATGGATCATGCACATTCGTTCGAAATAATCAAGTGTTCGTTACAACTGCGGCCATTGTAAGTGGGCTCGACTGTAATTCATCTATAAGAAGTCGATGAACTGTTTTACATTTCATAAGGGCCGCCGCGGTGGCTGATTGGTTACGGCGCTCGACTGCCGGCCCGAGAGACGCGGGTTCGATCGCTGTCGCGGCGGTCGAATTTCGATGGAGGCGAAATTCTAGAGGCCCGTGTACTGTGCGATGTCAGTGCACGTTAAAGAACCCCAGGTGGTCGAAATTTCCGGAGCCCTTCACAACGGCGTCTCTCATAGCCTGAGTCACTTTGGGACGTTAAACCCCCATAAACCAAACCAAACATTTCATAAGGCATATTATTTACTAACGATATCTGGCAAACACGACTGAATTTTCCGTAGTTTGTGCAGTAACTTAGGAAAGAAGTCTAAGGTATTCAGAGAATGAGGTAATACCATACAATGCTGAGCTAGCGTCCTCGTCCGTGTAAGCCCCCCGTCTCCGCCTTCACCTCCCCGCTCCCCGCTTTTATCACGCACCGCGCCCAGGCAACACTAGCGTGCCACATGCAGTCCAAGAATACAATCTAATCCAATCCTATCCTGTTCTGCAGCCAGATCAGCCAATCACCACGCGCCATTTGTAATTTTGTTTTGGCGATGTGAGGTCAGCTATGAATTCCTGCACAGTGGCAAAAGTCGACGTCATCCAGTGGCATTGAGAAAGCGGGGAAAAAGTGCACCAGACGTCTGGACACATCAGTTTCGGCCGGAAACAGATACGGGAATGGGACAAGAATTTTGACAATGTGCAACAGCAAAACTACGGGAACACCACTGTTCGGAGAAAGCTATAAGTAACGTCGCGCCGGTGTTTAGTGAATGCGTGGACGATGCGCTGTTTGAGTCCCTTAGTACGAAAGAAGCGCAGGCCGCCCATTTAGCTACTGGTACGAGAAGAATGTGATTTCTGCAAGGCGCAGTTAGGCACGCTCCAACATGTCATTGGAGTATGCAACTTCAACAAGGAAATCCCCCCACCTCTTACCGGCTCCACTACCCCACCCCATCCCTCACCCTCCCTTACCGAGCGATGGGAGACCTTGCTAACCAGCCCCGCCGTGGAAGACCAGCTCGTCCTGATCTCCAGGGGCCAGGCGGCTAGGGAAGCATATGGGTCCCGTGAAGAGGGAACCACTCCCATCGACGGCGTCTAAGCAGACGTCGAGCTCGAATCAATAAAGTTGTTCCTCTCTCTCTCTTTCTTATTGAAGAGGCTGTAACAAATATTTGAGCTAATAAAATTGAAGTTCCCAGACAAAAATAAAATTTGTAGTCCATCTGCACTGCAATTTTTTTTTCTTGCGGGAAAATTTTTCCTCCGCCATCTTCAGTTGCTCTCCAATTCTGGAATAGCGCCTCTTCCCCCCTCCCTCCCTTCAACTTTGCCGATAATTTCGACTTGGTGAGGGGGAGGGCTAGTTCTTCAATTACTAGCTCTTCGCACTAGACGCAGTCATTTTTAAAGTACAAGAACGTAGCCGGAAAAAAGACTTCCGACAAGTGGCATTGCAAACTAGCCGTACAATAACTTAAAGGGAAGCTGAAGCACTTTTCGAAAAAAAATGAATTCTATACGTCATTTTATAGCTTTAAGTCTACTGATAAAGAATACCTCCTTCAAAAAGAGCGGAAATAAAATCAAAAAGCTGTTTTTTAGAAGAAAAAGCACCCCATTGCCTCAGGGCGCCGAGCAAACGCCGCTCTTTCCCGCGATTGGTCGAGACCGTCATGACGTCATTCACGGGGACCTCCGGCCGGCACCGATGACGTTGCTGCGTAGCGCGTTGCTTCAGCTTGCTTTTACGGACTACGTTTTGGAAATTATGGATAATTCAAGCAGTATTGAACAGTTTGGACTTTCGCCATGCATGTTCGAGCCATCAGCAGCTTCAGAAAATGGCGGAACCAACGACGCCGCGGAGTGCGCCGGCAGCGAAAGTCAAGTCGCGACATTTTCACGTGTTGGAAATCTCGACTCGATGGATGGATGGATGACAGCATTTATTTCCAACGGAAATGGAGAACCTTATTTTACTCACCGCCCCCGGAACGCAGGCCGGAGCCTCCGTGATAAAGAGAGCTAACAAAGAGATTTTATCTCTTCGCGGAATCAGCCGCCGGGCGGATTGGCTTGTTTTTGCCGAGCGGGTTCTTCGGTGCGCAGCAGGGCTTCCCAGCTTTCTCTGCTATCAATTACTTCGTCGACTCCGGGGTAGTCGGCGCATTCCCATATTCTCTGCTTCCGGGTAACCGTGGAACCGCCGCACTGTCGGAACCTGGACGAGCGCGCCCAAACCTATTCCGAAATCGTCGAGAACTACAGACTACAGAAGAGGAAACTGGTGCCACCGCCTGATAAGAAGCTAATAGAGAAGCGACATGGCGGCGCCTGCGAGCCGGAAATTTCGCTAACCCAGTATGGACCTTTCACGTCCTACCAGGGCAAAATGAAAACCAAATCTCGAGTGATACGTATGTTTTGGATAGGTGCATGCGCGTTCATATCTTTTGTGTAGGTGCAAGTGGCAATAAAAAAAAGTAAATTGCGCTGAAGCGTTTTCGTGTACCGCTGCTGCATAAAACCCTGGCCACCATCTTCTTTCTGATGACAGTCTGTGTGTGTCTTCTCCTGTTCCTGCGTCTTTTTTCGCTGTTTTTTTTTTCTCTTCACCAACTTCTTGTAACGCCTGTAAGCGTGATGTAGTTCAGATCACCGGCATGCTTACACGAGTCGCACGGGGTAAAGCATTTGTTTGTTGATTTATTTATAGTTACTTGTCTAATTACTCCCGAAGGCCTTTTAGAACTACAATTGAATACCAAACAGGGTGAGTTGGAGTGGGTGCACTGCTGTACTGTAGCGCGAAGAGTCGAGGTGACCGGGAGGAAGGGCCCGTCTGCGCTTTCCTTCTGTCGCATGTTCGGGCTACTGTTCAACCGTGAAACTTCTGCACTTACCCCGTGCGTTGTTGTTTTTTTGCATGCTTAACACGCTTCTGAACAATAATTATGGCTGCGTTTCGGAGCTCTCAGTGCTGCTCATCAAAACTAGTGTGCTGCGAGATATATATAGTTGTTGTTATTGCGTTTCGAGGTAACCAGCAGAATTACTTATGGCAGATATATGCGTTCCGCGGCCCGACAACTTTTTGCCGTTCTGACTCAAGGACAGATTTGCATGAATTCTGGCGCCATTGTTGATCGTCAGCCATGACCAAGCACTCATGAATGCAAATGTTTGCTTTGCTCAAGTATACTAGGTTGATATAATCGGTTTTTTGTTCAGTTAGGTGCAGCGGAATGTGCTGCGCGCTGATGAAAGATTAAGAGAATTGCTTGTGCTGCCATGAACTGCAAGCAATCAGGACAAACCCAAAAGGCACACAGTGCGTAACGAGCTCAAAAGAGTTCAAGACTGTGTGCCTCAAACACAGTGCTGGAAGTGGCCTTGGCTCAGCATGGATGTGAACCAGCTGGAAAAGGCAAAGAGTTTACAAACAGGTAAGAAAGTAATATAATGAAAAGAGAAATATTGATGCACATATTTTGTGCAGGCAGTTTCGGCATGCTGCGTACCACCAGACTGTAGGGTTAACGTGGAAGAGGCTGTGGGAGAACCACGGACGGATTCTACCAAGCCGTGTGCTGAGCGCTGTTCGAAAGGAGTACCATACCAAAACTGGTTCATATACAGGCTTCAAGCATTACACGAAACGCCCAAACGAGAGAAAGTAAACGGCACTGGCAGAAGATTACGTTGATCTGTGGTTGGCCAAAGCGCGGGCCGCAGCGAAACAAGCGGAGCCGGACGGCCGGCCAACTCTCCGTGAATGGCGTCACTTCCGCCAGTTCTCCGGTTTTGCCGTCCACCCACCCGGCGCTTCCGGAAGCGACGAGGGCGTGCCGGCGGCGGGTTTTTAAGCGATTGCAGCTCTGTTTGCGGATAGAATCGGAGAAAAAATTACACACATGATTTTCAAGGTCCTTTCTTCCCAAGCACAGCGTTTCATGCGATTTGAAAACCGTTTCAGCTTCCCTTTAATTACGCTTCAAGAAATCGATAGTGTACTGTCCACCCGTAAACTGGCTGCACCAGGTCCTATTTAAGTACATTATGAAAATATTGAACATCTCTCTGAAACAGCAGTAGAGGTACTTTTAAGATTTGTTAACAGAATATAGGTATCAGAGAAAATACCAGTCATGCGTACACCAGGAACGTTTGAGGGAATTTATTTTATGCTGTCTTCGCATCGAACGCACACTCCTTACAAACATCTTCATCCTGCGAAACACATGACAAGCCTACATGTGAACTCTGCGCAGAAGTGGCGGCTAGAAACCACATTTTATGTCCATGCACTGTGCTCGACCGACTGAAATAAAACCATTTGTCACACCTTTACGTCCCGCTACACCCAAGGTTACACCTGAGAGAAAAACACTATTTGTAATTTTCTGTGTTTATACGTTTGCAAAAAGAACGAAAGCTTCTTAATAAATTGTAAGATGCTTAATCATTTTAGTTATTTCACCGAATACGTTTGGCGCATGATGGCCTTAACTGCTTTTGTGCTATTAACTACAACACACTACAACCGAACACAAAAACCGCGGAAAATATTTTGAAGCAATTTTTTAAACGTAATCTTAGCGTATGATGCTAATGGGTTAGGCGCTCAACGTTTTAGAAAGCTTACTGTGGAGTTCGCTGACCTTTCCGCGAACTCGTTGATCTTGTGTCCGCAAGGAAGGCCGCTCCAGTGGGGTCGGAAGTCCCCAACAAAGGAGCCCGTCCCGTCCCTGCCTCCCCATCGTGCAGCGGACGTCCTCGTTTACGCCGCGCCGTCACGGGGATGACCCGCCGGGAAAAACGCTAACCATGTACAGCTGTCGACATGTGGTTGTTAGGGGGTTGACGAGGTTTCGGGGGCGCACGAGATACGGCTGAGTATTAGCCGAGTGACCGGAAACCCACTATTCCCGTAACGACTGTGTTCGTCTCGTGCGGTGTATTCAGTAAACACTTTAGGGATCGTTCTGTCGCGTGTGCGAAAGAAAGTGGTAACGGCTGGGCCGTGGGTGCCTTGGGAGATGGTGGTCGCGTTTGTGCTGTTTGTCTATTTGATTGCAACCTCTCCTTTCCCAAATGTTTAATCAGCACTCTTTCCCCAATCTGTGATTAGTTGGCGGAAATCCTTATTTTCCTTTCCCTGACCACTGATTGGTGAGATGGGTCGTTTGTTATCTTATTGGTTGCTGTCCCCGCTAAGGGCGGAGACAGAGGGTTTAAAACCAAGCGCTCTGGGTTGAGCGGGGGCTGAATTCGTCTGATCCACGATTTAGTCATGTAAATAGTTTTCTCCTTGCTTTGTTTCTTCTCGTTTTTTTACCTATGTTGTAAATAAATAGTTAACCTTCTCCTTTCCTTGAGTAATGTGAATGTTTGCGAGTAGAACCACCGGGTCATCAAGAAACCCCGATTTCATCATCAAGTAGTTTCCTCTCATCGCCACCGAAAGGGGAAACTCAACTGGCGCAGTCGACACAGGATCTCAACTGGCGCAGTCAACACAGGATCGTAACTGGCGCAGTCGACACAGGATCTCAACTGGAGCAGTCGACACAGGATCGCAACTTCTTTCTACTCAAGGCATTGGACGGAAGGTGAGAAGAACAAGTCGGTGGACAAGCTGTTTGTCCTAAAGGATAAAACGTGAAGCTGCGTCGAAAGACTGACGTCGAAAGCTTCAGGATCACGGGTCGAGTTCGACAGGACGTCGGAGGCTCAGGTCAGCGAGAAGCTGAAGGAGCCGGGCAACAACAAGCCATCGAGGGTTCGAGTCAGTGAGCTGCTGAAAAGAACCAGGCGTCCACCTCGAACGGGTTCGAGTCAGCGAGCTGCTGAAAAGTAACCAGGCGACCATGTCAAGCAAGTCAAACTAGGCAGAAGTCAGCGAGCTGCTGAGAGATTCAGGGCTCAAGTCGTCCGCATCGAGGAGCCTGTCGTCATCACTGAGGACGACGAGATCACCGGGGCAGAGAGCAACCAGTGAGGTAGGAGACCTTTCTGCTTTCTCCGAATTCACCATGTCAATGTAGTGTTTAGTGCTAGAAACGGTAGCGTAGAAAACAGAGATGGCTGCCGTACGGTATGATTGGGAGGGCATGATGCGAAGCGTTGAGCAGGAGGAGGCAGAAAAGCTGAGTGAAACTGAAAATTTGAAACTCCAAAATGAGCTGGAAACGAGAAAATTGGCACAAATGCAGATGAAATTAAGGCAGGGGACGAAAGTCGATAGCGAGGCCTTATTCGCAGCAGTTCAATGTTTTAACTGCATGAAATTTGGGCATTCGATGATTGAGTGTTCGAAAAAGCAAGAACAAGATATTCCCGCGGTGAGGAGAGAGATGTGCGAGCTAGTAGCTCAGGTGGAGGTACCGGCGCCTGATAAACCAAGTTCCCAGTCGGAGATGGCTGTTGATAAGGTCAGTCAACCAGATAGGGTAGACGATCTGGCATGCCGCAACTTGGAATCCAAAGGTCAAAATGCTGAAGCGTGTGTGGATTCAGGGACCGAAGTTACAAAATGGCAGTGTGCGGTTCTCCAAAGAGCACAAGCTGATCTAACGTTGTGTGCTGTGCCAGAACAGATCGCTGAAGGCATAGAGGCGTTAGTCACACCTGTGAAGCACGCGCTGTCAGAGCGAGCAGATATAGAGCACACCCAGGAGGCGCAGGAGTGTAATTCTCGTGAACAAGAGTTCAGCATTGTGCAAGAGCTGGTCGGAGCTAACTCTGAAGCAGCGGGAACGCGCGAGGAAGAGGTAAGTCAGGATCTGATAGCGGGCACACTCCTTGCAGGTGATGGTAAGCTGGCTGCCACAGATGAGTTGGTTAGCCAGCTGGAGCTTACACTGTGCGCAGCGACAGCAGATGTAGCTGTAGGTGTAGGGAAGTTGATAACATTTAAGACGTCCGCGCTGCTAGAGCAGGCAGAAAGGGTGCAGCTGCAGGACGTATATGAGAAAGGTTATGTCGAAGAGCATTTCAGAATATCGCACGAATCTGTTCGAGACAGACTCGAGGCTTCAGTGGAGCGTCAGGCAGGTCCCGAAGCTGCAAATGTTTCTGCATCAGATTGGGAGCTAACAGGGACAGCTGCAAAGAATTTCGCAGCGGATAGGACACTGGTGGATGTAGGCAATGCCTCCATTCCTGTAGGTTTCCACATGGAGCCACCTGCCCCATCATCAGAAGCGTGCAAGCTCGGCGGCGAAGGTGATCGTAAAACGATAATGTGTGAGGGCAGGCTCTTCTCTGAGGAGAACACCGGCCGCCAACGCTGTAAACAGCTAGCACTGCCTGAAACACGATGTCAAACTGCAGGCCAAGTTGACGATGACAGGCCTAACCCGACGGTAAAACTAAAAGTAAGGGTGTATGCGGACGCGATGGCAGCAGCAATCTTCTTAGCCCGCGGGGAGCCGGTGAGCTCTACTGATCCGATAGCGGCGGCAGCCTTTGCAACCGGCGCTGTGCCGGACAATTTGAAATATTGGTCCACTCTTGTTGACAAAGCTAAAAAAGAAACATGAACTTCGTTTTCGAGATGTAGGCGGCTAGAAGTAATTTCTGCCAATTTGGTGCACCGATCTGACATGGTGGATTATGGAATGTGCAGATTGGTGTCCTAATCTTATGTGTGCGGATTGAATTAACCGCAATGTGCGCGCGTGTGTACGTGTGTACGTGTTTGTGGACTGATGGAACAGCCGAGCATACATGGGTGCGTGTGTATAATTTAATTTTGTGTTCCGGCAAATTGTGACTGAACTTTTATGTCACACTGACAGCAGGTGTCCGCGTGACATTCTTGGTTGGGAGGTGTGGAGTTCGCTGACCTTTCCGCGAACTCGTTGATCTTGTGTCCGCAAGGAAGGCCGCTCCAGTGGAGTCGGAAGTCCCCAACAAAGGAGCCCGTCCCGTCCCTGCCTCCCCTTCGTGCAGCGGACGTCCTCGTTTACGCCGCGCCGTCACGGGGATGACCCGCCGGGAAAAACGCTAACCATGTACAGCTGTCGACATGTGGTTGTTAGGGGGTTGACGAGGTTTCGGGGGCGCACGAGATACGGCTGAGTATTAGCTGAGTGACCGGAAACCCACTATTCCCGTAACGACTGTGTTCGTCTCGTGCGCTGTATTCAGTAAACACTTTAGGGATCGTTTTGTCGCGTGTGCGAAAGAAAGTGGTAACGGCTGGGCCGTGGGTGCCGTGGGAGAGGGTGGTCGCGTTTGTGCTGTTTGTCTATTTGATTGCAACCTCTCCTTTCCCAAATGTTTAATCAGCACTCTTTCCCCAATCTGTGATTAGTTGGCGGAAATCCTTATTTTCCTTTCCCTGACCACTGATTGGCGAGATGGGTTGTTTGTTATCTTATTGGTTGCTGTCCCCGCTAAGGGCGGAGACAGAGGGTTTAAAACCAAGCGCTCTGGGTTGAGCGGGGGCTGAATTCGTCTGATCCACGATTTAGTCATGTAAATAGTTTTCTCCTTGCTTTGTTTCTTCTCGTTTTTTTACCTATGTTGTAAATAAATAGTTAACCTTCTCCTTTCCTTGAGTAATGTGAATGTTTGCGAGTAGAACCACCGGGTCATCAAGAAACCCCGATTTCATCATCAAGTAGTTTCCTCTCATCGCCACCGAAAGGGGAAACTCAACTCTTACTTTTTTGGCAGCGGATCGCATCAACGAGTCAGTGGTCCAAGGCTCCCTCTGTAAATGAAACCAGCCCGTGACGATGACGTTAGTTCTGCACTGACATAAGGAGTTATCTTCGCAAAAAACAATTGATACTCTTTCAGCCCATTTTTCTTAAGCTGCTGGACTTAAGTCAATGCCATGTGTCAATGTAGAAACTTTCCTGGGTGAAGTGACGACATAGTACATGCTTTAAGACGCGAGATTTTTTTTTAGCACCAAGGCATACGAAAACAGGCAATGAACAGTGATTACCTAATCATCCATTGCTGTAGTGTGACCAACAGAAAATTTATTCGGGATATGGTCGTATAATGCACTCGAATCGTTTATGTCGCTCTTAGTCGCTGAGGGAATGAGTCATATAACTCGCCACTGAGGAAACGGTGCGTGTATTCCTAACAAGTTTCACTCTGAGGATGGATTATGTTAAGGATTGTATCGCTGCAAAATATAGTGCTGTGATTATCTACAGTTAAACAATTAGGAATTACGTCTACTTGTGAATAAAACACACGTAAGATGATCGTCAACAATAGATGGGCGCAATAATTGTGTCACCATTGTTCAATCGCAACACATTACGATCGAATTCCACATTCAAGGATTAACATTGCAGATCAGTACATGAAAGATCATGTCAGCGTTCATATTATGAATACTTCTCGAGAAATGTTAGATACTCTCCCGAAACATAACCCCACAGCCGTTACAATGACCTACGATTGGTTGACAACACTGTTCCAGACAGGCGTACGAAAGTAATAACATGATTGCTTATGTAGACAAAGAAAAAATGACTGGCGGTTTAACATTGCTAGGCACGAAATACTGTGCGAAAGCACTGTTTTTTTTGCAAAGAGACACCACCACCACGTGCCTGAAAGCGCGATTGAGGTGTCCACTGACCCAGGAAGCCACTTATGCCCGTCTTCAACTTCTTCATCGACAGTGCCAATTTGCCCAATGTACGCCGGCGGCCTATGCTCTATTGCCGCGTTTCTGCTGCAACGTTGTCAACACCAACGATTATTGTTCTAGTGCCGTGTTTCTGCCACAACACTGTCCACGCCAACGCATGCAGCGCTCATCTCTCTGTCACTACCGCCACACAGCTCAAAGCGCGAATATCCGTTTGACTGCAGTATTAGTGGATGATGAACATGTTGTGCAATGCACAGCACGAGAATATGTTGCAGTTTAATATGATGCGTTTCGGCTGCGGCGACAGCCTAGTGCTCTCGCATTCGCACCGCCGCCGGTTCGAATCCCACAAGGGGATGTTTATTTTTATTTGTTAATTTCACCTGGCACGAACCCACAAACACGAAAGCATACAAACACCGCAAGATCCTGATCATGGTTTACCCATCGGATTAGATCGGATTACCCATCGGGCAATAAAGCTGGTGGAGTTTCTTTAAGGATGTTAAATGGGTGGCAGGAAAAGACGTTCGAAGCTATGCTGGAGCCTTAAGAATGAATAAGAAATGAAGCTAGTGAGCGGAAAGCAACGATGTGAAAATTTCACAATCCTTCGTGCCCGAGATGCGGTAGACTGGCCTGTCATCCGTTTTTCTGGTTTTTATTGCATATTTATCCGTCCAGGGATATTTCCAACATTTGCTTCTTTCAGTTCAAGTGCCAATGCAAGCCCAGGACGTGAAGTGAACACTGCAAAACACTAGTTGTCCTCGTGCTGTGCAAATCTGATAGCTGATGTGGACAGTCGGGCTTTTCGTGCCTTTTTAGAAAATTTTACCATTATTGCTCTCGAACAGAGCCGCGGAATAATGCTTGTTGCTTTCGTTGTCGGAACGCTGTGTACTCTTTCAACGTCAATGCTTTAAATGTGACATTATTGTTTTTCACCGATCACCTGAACGATAGCAAGGCAGTTTTCGACTTGAATCGTGGAAAGGTTCTTGATCTAATTATTATTTAGGCGACAGTACTGCTCCAGGTTATGCATTGTTAGAACCATTTGCTTATTTTCTTCTCGGAAGTTCTTGTTTTCATTAGCAAGCACTTTATTTTGTTTCGTCATTTTTGTACAACGTCTCAAGCACATTTAGTATTTTCTAAATTTTAGCGAATTTGGCACGTAGCGGGTCCATTTCTTTGGGCAGCTAGACATTGGTAGGCGTGATGAAAGCGTGACGCTGAGGGCAGCAGTGGTAGTGGCACAAAACAAAATATAAAAGTATACAGTAGTAGCATACCAAACTAGATGAAGGGCAAGATAACGTTTAGAACGTTGCCGACCCGTAACCACTGCGTACATACTAGTCCTACAAGGGCGCTGACTTTCTACTGAATTTTATTCTACAAAAAAAAAGCATTTTCAGGCTTGTGCGTAGCATTCGTTACAGCAGCCTTCTTTAGAGCATCACAGTAATCATCGAGGGTAAATGCAACTGCTTTCGCAGATTTGTTTGATCATATGTCCGATCTTCCCATAAAATTTTTTCTTTGTTTTCAGCAAGTACAGCGCACACTTCCGCTCTCTCGTTGCCACTAATTTTGTCGTGACTTGGGACTCAGCAGATATTTGTGATGCCCTTGTGTTATTAAGGCTTTTGTTATACGCGGGTCACTTTTTTAACCTTTACGGATTTTTATTTTCAAAACTGCGAGAGGTATGTCGGTGCGGTCTATTGAACTAGATTTTACAATAAGGTGGCCATTATGCAGCTCATATGAATAAATAATTGTACGAATAATTAACCTAAATTAGCAAAGAAATGTTTGATTTTTGTTTTAGAGGGCAAGTATACAAAGCGAAATTGATCGTCGTCAATATCGAAGGTGAGCCCTTTTTTAAATTTCTTTGTCGCAACGTGGTTCGAAGTAGCGAACATCAAAAATACGCATTCGAAAGTTTGAGTGGGCTTTCCCACATTCTGTATTTATAAAATGGCGTCCCTCGCACTTCTCATGCATCAGATACAGGCGCAGTTGGTGTATATTATGGAGCAGAAGAAGTTTAACTCTAATTCAGTGATGATGGCACGCGCAGCGACACCATTTTTTGATATAGCCGCCGCGGTGGCTGAGTGGTTATGGCGCTCGGCTGCCGGCCCGCAAGACGCGGGTTCGATCTCCGCCGCGGCGGTCGAATTTCGATGGACGCGAAATTCTAGAGGCGCGTGTGCTGTGCGATGTCAGTGCACTAAAAGAACCCCAGGTGGTCGAAATTCCCGGAGCCCTTCACTACGGCGTACCTCATAGCCTGAGTCGCTTTGGGACGTTCAACCCCCATAAACCATAAACCATTTTTTAATACGTGATGCGGGAAAGCCAACTCAACGAGCTTTCAAATTCGTATTTTTGGCGTTCGATATTTCAAACCACATTGCCGACTAAGAAAACCTAAAAACAGGGCTGACCTTCGATGTTGGGGGCTCTCAATTTTGCAATCGGCACTTGCCTCCTAAATTAAAAATAAAATGCTTATATATTAATTTAAAATAATTATTCGTTTAATTATTGATCCATATGAAGTACATAATGTCCGCCTTTCTGTACAATTCAGCTCAACATACCGCACCGACGTACCTCTCACAGCTCTTAAAATAAAAAGTTGTAAATGTTAAAATGTTACCTTTTGTTGTGTCCGATATCCCCAAATACCAGTGTGGCTGCATCCGTAGAATGATTTTTTTTGTTTTTGGCAGTTTTATTTTCGTTTTGTTTAGCTTTTACGTTTATTATTTTTTCAGTAATAAACGGCGTATGCAGAAGCGAAAATAGATGCACATTTGGAAGTTTAATTGCTTTTCTCAATTTTATCCTATTGCTGCGCCTCCTTTGTTTTACATGCTGTTTGTAAAACTGCTGTTTTAGAAACATGTGTATAAACCCAATGAAGTTTTCATATCTTTTCTTGAGTTCAAGCTATCCTTGAATACCATGTTGCTGTGTAGAATGAAGTTTTCATATCTCTTCGTGAGTTCAATGTATTCTTGAATGCTACGTTGCTGTCTGGTTTGTTTTTGCGGATTTGTGTGAGAGTGTGTGCGCAGACTACTTAGAAAATGTACCATAGAGGCAATGAATCTTCTCTTTAGGCCATGCTACGTAATTTGTCTAGTACTCCAATATTCCGGTGCATCTTATCAAACTACAAGAGCAGTGGCTGGTTGCTGGTAGCTTGATGTTTATTGATATCTATTGTTCTAGAAAGGAGCTTCGTTACAACAGGGTAGAAGATATGTTTTGGTAGATACATCACCTTACAAATCTGCGGTTGTTCTGATTTCTAGTGAAGGTTCATTTCTTTCTGCATGAAGACTGGTTATAGGTGATGTTCTGTACGCGCCACATGAAAGGCGCAGGCCTAAGTTATGTACTAGATCTGTCTACTGGGTCCCCTGGCATGGTGCTCGGCTTCACTAGGGTGAAGTGGTCGAAAAATGAGTATTTGATACCACTTCCCACGTTTCGTATACAAAAGACTACTTGTGCCATGAGACTCTTTGGCTACAGATGTCCTTGCGCCTTTAAAATTCATCGCCGTCATCTAGTAATTGGTCTAATTTTTTTTACAAATAACGATGCCGTTCAACCATCCACTATGCACTCGTAATGTAAGAAGAAGCGTACCGGAGAGGGATAAATGTCTGCATGGCATGTTTTCTCGGACCACCGATAATTCGCTGAGAGCACTTTCAGAATGTTACAAGTTCGGGAAGCTTTTACTTCTACGTATTTCACGAAAAAGTAAACCATCTGTCGAAAGTCATGCCTAATCATATTGTAATCGCATTTTACTGGTATTGCAATTTCGTTGGTGGGATGGGTTTGTAAGCGTAATTTTAGCGAGAACCGAAGAACCAATGATTGTATAATGTAAAAATGTAACCCATTTCTGTCTGGCCTAATCACAGAGTTGTTTATTGTGGCTTGCATTCGTCTCTCGCGCGGTCGTACGCTAGAGGATGTGCATGCAATTAGAAGGTCATCGGCGTAGACTAAATTAAGTGGACTTTGAAAATATTTTACTTATGGAATTCATTTATTGCACAAGTAGCACAGTGCTTAAAATATACCCCTGATGTATACAGTTCTCCTGAAAGAAGTTCCTCGAAAAGGCTAAACCCAGAGGTACATGAAATGAACGATGGGGCAAGAAGTCGTCCAGGAAGTTCGAAATCCTGTCGTGGATGCCTAGACCTGCAAAGTCACGTCACGCAGAGTCTCCAACCTCCGGGTGATGTCGTAGGTCTTCTGCATATAAAAAAAGACGGCAAGATAGTGTCCTTAGGTAAAGCGCTTTTCGTGTTGTATTTTCAAGGTGTAGAAGATAGCAGCTTGTTCATCATGCTCTTTTAAACCCGCAATGATGGGTGCCAAAAATGTCATGAATAAAGGGTAGCCTGGTGTTCAGAACACTTTCCAATGATTTGGCGCGACAGCTGGTAAGGGCTAGGGGCCCAAAGATATAGGAAAGGTTGGAGGTTTTCGCCAGTTTCAGGAATGGTACAATAGCGACTTTTTTTCAGAGCCTTGGTATTTTTAGTAATACCCATGTTTTGCGAAAAACAATTTCAGAAGTGCCTCTTCAGCGGGTTCTAAGAGATGGGCCAGCATTTCGTAATGTATTTCGTGAGGACCTGGTGTGGTCTGTTTACCAAATTTGTGGAAGTGTAATTTAATTATTATATCGTTCCTTAACGCTGGCACTCGTCAGATGTTTTTTATTTCGGCAATTTTTTTGCACCTTAGAAATTATTCTGTGCTGTATGAAGAATTAGAAGCTCTCTAAAATATTCGCCTAATATATCTTCCAACTCCTCTCTTCTTGTTTCCGTACCAGGGGCTGTCAGAAGAGGAATCAGCCTTTTTTCTCAAGGCAGCTGTGCGCATGCGTGCCTATGCTCCTCCCTCTACACACAAACACGCTATATGGGAGTAAACAGAGAGTAAGCTGTCCTCTAGCGCACTCCTTTTTTTCTAAAAGCGAGTGCACTAGAAGAGAGATTACTTCATTTTTACTTTTTTTTGTTGAGAGTACAGCTTCACTGGCTGAAAAAAGACCATCAGGTCCTACTGCACATGGGCAGTTCATGTCAGCGACAGGCTCACACGACGGATGGTGACAGTTGTCAAGCACACACTAGCCAGTTCGTAGACCCAGTTGACACCATGTGGAACTGGATCGCGTGTGCGTTTCCCACGCGCGTTGAATTTCAACCAGCCCCACATCTTTTTAAAAATGCGGATTGTGAAAGAGGAGTAGGTTCTAATAAGCTTAGGAACCTGTATTTCTTCTTTTTACCTTATTGAGTTTTTTTGAATTACGCACATATTTGTCATGTTTTTTCAGCCTTGCGACGGATATACAGCGCTTTATCTCTCGCCATTTTAAACTTCAGAGGGTTCTCCTGAGTCGGGTATTTAGGAAGTGCTCCTGAGGCTTTAATTTCTTGCCTTCTTTTATGTTTCCTCGCATTCTTGCGTCCACCACACCACGTGATTTTGCCGCACAAATCCTGAGGCCTAAGTGTACAGCAACAAAGACCCAAACCATGAACTTTTCGTTGAGTTCACATACGCTACGGTTTTCCGAGAATACTTCTCAGGGCTGGCATCAGATTGACACAGTAGTAAGTAGGCTAGGTGTAGCTTCCAATGTCGCAGTTCCTGTGGGATGATTGATAGGGGGGACGATGAGGTAATTATGACAGACAGGTGATCGCTTCGATAGCTGTTTTGAACAGCCCATTTAAAATCGGTAAAAACAGAGGGCGAACTAAAGGATAAATCTATAAGGCTCATAAATCGTGCGCTCGAAGAGCGGCGCGTATGTTTGTCTGTATTCATCAGGCAGCTGTTATTGCACAGAATAAAGACTTCTAAAATATGGCCTCTAAGGTCACTTTTCTAACTTCCTCCAAAAAAAGAGTGGGCACTAAAATGACTAGATGCCATCTATGCCTCCGGTAGTTGTTTTAAAAGTGCCTGTAAGTCATTAAGTGTTACTGAGAGATGGGGCTCGAGATATAAAGAGCGCTTTGTGATCGCTTTAAGATGACGAAAGGGGACAGCAACGCTTACATTTAGTTTTAAATGTGACTCAGGGAGCTGCGACACCACTTTCATCTACAATAGCGAAACTCAGAGCCTGCCTATTTGCCTGCTCTCAGCCGCAACGAAAGGCTTTATATTTTTTTAAAAATCCGCGTGCTGATATCCTCAGCTGGTATTTTATACTCGTACACGTAAAGTAACACAGGAAAATGAGTCGGAAACGTCTATTACTTCGCTGTAGTTTTTGACAAATCCGCTTCAGTTCCAATGCATCATAGTGTCACGAAGTGATGACGGCAGTCGAAGGAGCGATGAAAACGGACAAAAGGCCTTATAAAAGAAAACTTTTTATTGGGCTGACTTGCGCACACAATGGACTGAATATAGAACTGATGAATGTACTGATAGCCAACTTTCGAGATAAAGTGTGCAAAGTTACTAGAATATTATGGAACTGCGATCAATCGAGATAAATCTAGTCGCGTCTTGCGTCGCAAACAAAGCGATAAAGTGGTGTGGCGGCAGATTTGAAGAATGAACAAACAGTGAAAATATTCGCGGCATTACTCCCCTCTCAAAGAAGCATCGACCCGATGCATTAATCAAATAATGCGACTAGTAAGAGATAAAACGGATCCTGCGAAAATAGAGTATGGAAATGCAGCGTCCTTTAGCGCGTATAATACAGCTTCAGACGGACTACATGGATAATTTCTGGTCGTACGCGGCGTCGCTGGGATGCAGTCATTGCGTCAGGGATGACTTCATAATCCAGTCCACCTAGCCGACGAAGAGCCTTGTACGGGCCGAAATAGCGGCGCAAAAGCTTTTCACTCAGTCCACGGCGGCGATTGGGCGTCCAAACCCAGACTTGGTCTCCTGGCTTGTATTCCGTGTTGCGTCTTCATACGTTGTAGCGTCTGGCGTCGGACCGCTGCTGATCTTTGATCCGTAGTCGGGCAAGCCTTCGAGCTGCTTCTGCGCGTTGAAGGTAGGCGGCAACGTCGACGTTCTCTTCTTCGGCAACGTTGGGCAGCATGGCGTATAGCGTGGTCGTGGCCTCCCTGCCATGGACGAGACTAAATGGCGTCAGCTGGGTGGTCTCCTGCACTGCGGTGTTGTAAGCGAAGACGACGTAAGGCAGGATGACATCCCAGGTTTTGTGTTCGTCATCGACATACATTGCGCACATCGGGGGTGGTTTTGTTCAGGCGCTCGGTCAGTCCGTTGTTCTGCGGATAGAATGCAGTTGTCCTCCGGTGGCTGGTTCGGCTGTAATGCAGGATGGCTTGCGTTAGTTCTGCCGTGAATGCTGTTCCTCTGTCCGTGATGAGGACATCGGGGGCACCGTGTCGAAGAAAAATGAACTCCACGAAAAATTTGGTGACTTCTGCTGCTGTTCCGTTCGGCAGGGCTTTCGCCTCGACGTAGCGGCTCAGGTAGTCGGTCGCTACGATAATCCACTTATTTTCAGACGTTGACGTTGGAATAGGGCCAAGCAAGTCCATGCCGATCTGCTGAACGGGTCTTCAGGGATGTTCAGTGGGGTTCAGAAATCCTGCTGGTCGGGCGGGAGCGGTCTTTCGTCGCTGACAATCTCGGCAGGTTTTCACATAATGTGCGATATCGGCACACAGTCGGGGCCAGTAATATTTATCTTGAATGCGTCGGAGGGTGCGAGTAAACCCAAGATGTCCAGCTGTCGGCTCGTCGTGTGAAGTGTGTAGAACTTCTTCGTGGAGACAAGCAGGTACAACAAGGAAGGAGGCTGCTTTGCTCGCTCCAAAGTTCATCCTAAGGACCTCATTCTGCACACAGAAGGAAGACAATCCTCGCTTGAATGAAGCGGGGGGTGAATAAACCTTGCCTTCCAGGTACTCGATGAAGCCTTTTAGGTCGGGGTCCGAGCGTTGCTGCTGAGAAAAAGAGCTGGGGCTGATGGGTCTCAGGAAGGCGTCCTCATCGTAGTCCGGCGGCGGCGTATCTGCAGGGGCTCGTGAGAGGCAATTGGCGTCAGAGTTCTTGCGTCCGGACTTGTAAACGATGGGGACGCCAAACTCCTGGAGACGCAGACTCCATCGAGTGAGTCGGCCAGAGGGTTCCTTCAAATTGGCAAGCCAGCACAGCGCGTGGTGATTGCTGACCACCTTGAACCTTGTCGTCCGTACAGGTAGGGGCGGAACTTTGACGTAGCCCGGATGATGCAAGGCACTCCTTCTCAGTTGTCGAATAGTTAGTCTCCGCCTTGGAAAGGGAACGGCTAGCGTATGCGATGACTTTTTCCAGCCTGTCGCTTTTTTGAACGAGGACGGCGCCTAGGCCCATGCTGCTTGCGTCGGTATGGACTTCAGTATCGGCGTTTTCGTCAAAATGCGCGAGGATCGGTGGCGACTGTAAACGACGCTGAAGTACCTTGAAGGCTTCTGCTTGCGGCGCTTCCCATTTAAACGGCACGTCTGCCTTCGTCAGTTCGATCAGGGGCTCGGCGATGCGCGAAACGTTTTTCACAAGTCGTCAGTAATATGCGCACAGTGCGAGAAATGTGCGCACTGCTTTCTTATCGGCCAGCGGTGGAAGCTGTTCAATAGCAGCTGTTTTCTGCTGGTCTGGGCGTGCTCGCTGCTTGCTAACAATGTGACCTAGAAACAGCAGCTCTTCGTAGGCAAAGTGCCATTTCTCTGCTTTCAATGTTAGGCCAGACGACTTGATGGCGTCTAGTACTGTTCGAAGTCTTTTGAGGTGCTCTTCAAAATTTTAGGCGAAGACAACGACGTCATCTAAATATACGAGACAAATTCGCCACTTCAGGCCTGCCAGCACTGTATCCATTACTCGCTGAAACGTCGCTGGTGCGGAACAGAGACCAAATGGCATCACCTTGAACTCAAACAGCCCATTCGGAGTGATGAATGCTGCCTTCTCGCTATCTCTTTCGTCCACCTCAATTTTCCAGTAGCCGCTCTTGAGGCCATCGATGAGAAATACTTGGCGTTGCAGAGGCGGTCCAGTGTGTCGTCAATGCGGGGTAGGGGGTAGACGTCCTTCTTTGTTATGTTGTTCAAGCGGCGGTAATCAACTCAGAATCGAAGTGCACCGTCTTTCTTTCTCACTAGAACAACCGGTGCCGCCCATGGGCTGTTTGAAGACTGGATGACGTCGTCGCGAAGCATTTCCTCGACTTCGTCCCGGATGGCTTGTCGTTCTCGCGGTGACACACGGTATGCGCTTTGACAGATAGGTCGGACGTGTTGGTCCGTTATAATGCGATGCTTGGCAAGTGGCGTTTGTCGGACCTTCGGCGATGTCGAAAAACACTCACTGTAGCTTCGAAGCAGATTGCGGATCTGGTCTTGTCTGTTCCGGGGCAGGGCTGGGTTTATGTCGAAAGTGGGTGAGTTCTCTTGGTCAGGCGAATCTTCTGCGGGGGGGGGGGGGGGGGGGTCGGAGAGGGCGAAGGAGCCTCGTACGTCGGATATTTTCGTCGAAGAAAGCAATCGTCGTTCCTTTGTTAATGTGCCGGTGTTCTTCGCTGAAGTTAGTCAGCAGTACTTCGGCCAGGCCATTGCGGAAATGTGCGATGCCTCTTGCGATGCTGATTCCTTGGTCTAGAAGCAACTGCATGTTGCCCTCGATGATGGCTTCAGCGTTAATGGCTTTCGTGGTGCCTACAGTCACGATAACGCTTGAACGAGGTGGGGCGCTCACTTCTTCCTCCAGGATACTCAGGGCAACGTGATTTTCCCGAGTTTTCATCGAAGCTATGGCTTCGTCCGTCGAAAGCGTGATCAGCTTGGATCGCAGGTCGATGATCGACTGATGCTCATTAAGAAAATCTATACCCAAAATCACTTCGCGGGAGCATTGCGGTAGGACAACAAAGGTCGCAGAATAGGTATGTCCTTTGACAGTCACTCGCCCTGTGCGTCGTCGTGATGGCGTAATGAGGTGGCCCCCCGCGGTGCGAATTTGTGGGCCGTCCCAAGCCGTTGTGACTTTTCTCAGCTGCGCAGCGAATGTACCATTCGTCACCGAGTAATCGGCTCCTGTATCGACTAGAGCGGTAACTTTCCGGCCGTCGATAGTCACTTCTATGTCGGAGGTCCTGGTTCTTGCACTGCATGCCGCACTCGGCGTCGGGCACGGCATCGTCTCGTATGCGAGTCGCGGGCGGGGCGTGTGGTCGGAGCTTTTCTGGGTGGCGGCGTCGTTTTGAAGGCAGTTTGCGTCGTGGTCGGGGTTGCCATTTCGGAATCGGTGCAGTGAGGGTAGGTTCTTAATGCGGCGTCGCGGGTGCAGCGTCTTCATGGGGCGTGGTCGGTGGATGATCTTCGGTGTTTCGCTCGTGAGCAACCTCACCTCCAGAGGTTGCTGTCTATAGTTTCCCCTACGGCGGCTGGGAGACCTTCCTCGTACCGCGGCTGCGTAGCTGCGGCGTGGCGACGCAAAGCGCGAGGTTGACGGCGATGGTGAGCGCGAAAAGCGGTTCGTTGTGTACTCCTCTCGACGCAGGTACTCGTCGATTTCCTGCGCACGTTGGCCGAAGCGTGGTCGTGGGGTGTTAACGGAAAATCCTCGAAGACCGATACGTCGGTAGGGGCAGTGACGAAAAATATGGCCGGCCTCACCGCAATGGAAGCACAATGGCCGGTTGTCGGAAGTCCTCCAGACGTCGTATTTCCTAGGGCTTGAGCGACAATTGTAGGCTGGGCGGGCGGGGACAGGGAGGTGGCGTTCGGGAACAAGTTGTTCATGTAGGACAGAATACAGGGGTTGTCATTGGGGCTGAGTAGTCCTTACTGCAGCGGCGTAGGTCATGGCCTGGGGTTCTGTGGCCGTCGGGGTGTCAAGTGCCTGTTGCACTTCTTCCCGTACCACATCCATCAGAGTCGCTGCTTGTGGCTGTGGGGAAGATGGCAGTAATCGGCGAAGCTCCTCTTGGATGATTTCGCGGATAACTTCTCGCAAGTTGTCGCTGGTTGTGGCCGTCGCGTCCGTACGGATGGCACAGGCAGAGGAAGGGCGATTGTACTGCCGAGCTCGGACTTCGAGGGTCTTATCAATCGTGCAGGCTTCTTGCATGAATTCGTCGACTGTTTTTGGCGGCTGTCGGACAAGACTGCCAAAGAGTTCTTTTACGCCGCGCATTAAAAACTGAACTTTCTTTTCCTCTGTCATCTCGGGGTCGGCGTGGCGAAATAGCCGCTTCATCCCCTCGACGTAACCACGGACGGGCTCATTCGGAAGCTGGATCCTGGACTCGAGGAGCCATTCGGCTTTTTCTTTCCTCACGACACTGGTGAATACCATCAATAGTTCTCTCTTGAATAGCTCCCATGTCGTAAGGGACGACTCGTTGTTTTCGTACCACGTGCGTGCGGAACCACTCAATGAGAGAAATACGTGTCCAATTTTTGCCCAAATATCCCACTTGTTGAATGACGCCACGCGCTCAAATTGGTCCAATCATTCTTCGATGTCTTCGCAAAGGGATCCAATGAAAGTTGGGGGAACCCACGGCTGCTGCATTTTGATCGGTGTCAACATCTTCGGCGAGGTAGCGGTGCTCATAGTAGCATCTTTTCGCTGTCTGATGCGGCCCGACAGGGTTCTGAACTCAGGCTCCTTTCCCTGGAGACGTCGGCTGGCTCGCTGAGCTGCTGGCTCGTCCTCGGGTGCGAAGCGCTGAGGGCTGGCGTCACGACTTGAAGTGGCGTCCGGAACATGGAATAGTTCCGAGCACCTCCACCAGATGTCACGTAGTGGTGACGGCAGTCGAAGGAGCGATGAAAACGGACAAAAGGTCTTCTAAAAGAAAACTGTTTATTGGGCTGACTTGCGCCCACAATGGACTGAATCACTCAGCGGCGGCGAAGCGACAAGCGTGCTCGGCGGTCGTCGAACAGAATGCCCTCTGCTGTCGGCTGTGCTGAATTTATAGCTGATAGCGAACTTTCGAGATAAAGCGTGCGAAGTTACTAGAACATTCTGGAACAACGTAGAATCAGCTCTGCCTGGCTGCGATCAATCGAGATATATCTAGTCGCGTCTTTCGTCGCAATCAAAGCGATAAAATTGTGTGGCGGCAGATTTGAAGAACGAACAAAAACTGCAAATATTCGCGGCAATATAATGCCAATTTAATGTATTTCTGGACGTATGATAAGTAGAATCTTAGGTTGCTTGCTTTTTGGTGGCTGTTATTTGGGCTATTTCTTCCTTTGCTCGTTTGAGAGATTTGTGGCGCTCCTCTAACGCGGGCGTGCTAGTGATAACGTCCATCGCCTCGCTGGAGGCGCTGGAGTCCCGCGGAGATGGCTTTCCTCGACACCCAACGTGGAGAAGAGTTGAGGGCCACCGTCTCGAAAGACTGCGGGACCTTTCTCAGAAATGGCGGAATAGTTTTCGGTTCGTCTGCCTGTGCCGTCGATAACCCTGCCGGAAGCTCAGTAAACCTTGCCTGGGCAGAGGCTGGAGCTCGGTGTGGTGCGCCGCTCCGATGCACCATATCGGTGAAAGTTGTGCTGGGAATTAATGAAAATGAGTTCTGGGTAAGTGAGAATGTGCTTTTAGTGAGGAAAGATCGTATTCGCGCCTTGATAAATGTGGTGTTTTGCTTTTTTTTTAAAGTAACAGTATCTTTTCGGCTTCCTCGTCAAAGTTTGCGCAGAGTGGGGCAGCATAACGGACATCACAAGGGTCTTCGTATGAGGGGAATTTGGCACATATTTGACAGTCATGACAACTCTACGAGCTATGTCCGTACCTTTGGCACATTAAGCATCGTTGGGGATAGGGTATGTACGGTCGGACATGGATTTTCACGCACCCTACTTTAATGGAGTCAGCAGTGCATTGGAGTTCATGTAGGAAGCAGATACTCCGCAGGAATTTTTTTAATTTTTCTTATTTTTATTCCATCGGCATTGCTGACGTTCTGGTCCGTGAGTTGTTGTAACATTTCTTTTTCTGTTAGATTAAGAACGTCATTTTAAAAATTATCGCAAAAACTGTCGGCAGTGATCTATGGGGAGAAACAGAGACAGCGATATCCCTAAACGACACAATGTGAGTTTTGACTGCTAAGCCCTGTCATGGACTTCAAGGAGGAGATCAATTCTTGCCAATTTCACTACCTTGTAGCAGAGGCCCAAGGTTTCTGTGAGACACATAGCAAATAAAAATGGAGCCATTATCCTGGCCTGTTTTTCTTCTATTACGCCGTGTATGACGTGGCGTGGAAAGGTTACTTTCGTTTTCTGGAAAAATTCGACGTTCCTTAGGTCCTCCTTCTTTCTGAACGCCAAAATCTAAAAATGAAGAATCCATAAAATGTATCTGTTTTCCAGCCATGGTGCCAGCCACCCACCGTGGAGCCCAACAAGGTAACGGGACAGGAACTACAAAGAAAGTTCTGCCCACATCAGCTGTATGCCCAAGCCATATCCAAATATTGCGTAACTCAGGCCAGTTACTCTACACATGATTAAACCTGGCTGCTAGGAACACAAGTAAATCCAAGAAGCGAGGAGAGGGCAGGAAATGCACACGAAAGAGGATTGGAAAGTGAGAGATGAAGAAGAGGACAGGAAAAGGTGACTTCCCATTTTCCTCTGTCGGGTCAACAGGGAGAAGCCAGGAGATCTTGAAAGTCCGCACACTCGGCGTCGCCTGGACTACCCAGATCCCCTTTCCCCGTACACAGTCAAATGCCAAGCACAGTTAGGCGTGGTTGAGTCAAGCCCACATGTGCTCAAGAAACCGTGGTGTAGCAACTCACCATCATCTGCACGTTACAGATCCCCCATGGTGGTAAAAAAAAGTGTTTGATAACGACGCACGCAAAGTGATTCGTTCAGCCTTAAAGGACCGTGTACTGCGCGATGTCATGTTAAAGAATCCCAGATGTTCGAAAGTTCCGGAGCCCTTCACAACGACGTCCTTCATAGCCTGAGTCAGTTTGGGACGTTAAACCACCGTAAACCCTTCCCTCGTACTGATGGGGTCAGACTTCTTGCTGCTGTAACTTGGCGTTTGCAACTCACCCTGTAGTGTTATGTTTGCAGTCATTGCAGTCTCCTTTGACGCATCGGTCCCACCCCAATCGTCACTTGCACATGCCGGGTAACCTATACAGGCGTGACCGCACCTGCCTCCACCGGATTCGCCTCGATGTAGCACGCACTACCTACTTCCTATTCAATATCTGTCACTCCAGCAATCGAATGACCTCAGAATATTGTGTACGGGGAAATCTTGACCATTTATACTGCACCTGCAGTAGTTTTACATCATCACAGAGAACAATGAATACCGAATAAGACGTACTACAAGGCTCTAGCCTCAACCTGGCAAATAAACTCGGACTGAGATTTAACGCAGCTTAGGTGTTACGTGCAACGAAAGCACTGTTAGAATATCTTGGCGACACGTGTAGATGAGAAATGCCTGACGGGAAATGTTCCCAGCAGCATTTTCGCTTTTGTAGCGAATACTACATTACGGTAGCATTTCTAGCCTTCAGCGTTGCGGTGGCGGCACCGCAACCCTGTGGCTGCATCGCCACGCTGTCACGTGTTTGGTCACGTGGTGCGGAGCAGCTGCCAGCGGCGCGGCACCGTGGCTGGTCACGAGGTTCGTCACGTAACCAACCACTCGGGTAGCTGTAGCTATCGCGCCACTCCATGTTTAACCAGAGCTAAACCACCACCAATTTCTTTTTTAGCATGCGCGCACCGTCGTCTTCCTCGCCTCTCTCTTGGAATCTCGAAGGAGGTGAATAAAAAACGGCTGTGAGTAATAAACAACTTAACTAATCACGCTCCTCAGTGGAAATATTACCTTTAGGCACTAAGAATAGGATATTTAGACGCCTGAAAGGCCTTGATAAACCAATTTCAGGAAGCAAACAGCGAAAAGCGAACATCATAGGCTGATTAAAAATGCGACCTCTTTTGTGCAAGAACACTCTCACCAGTGGTATTCATGGCGTGGATAGTCACAGAGCAGTCCGAGAAAGCAAGAGCCTTATAGCTTCACTGTCTCAGAGGTAGCGCAAAAAAAAGGGGGGGGGGCGGGACGGGACACGATCAAAGTATAACGGAATTGACGGCATGGATGGGGCATCAACTTTGCCGTCAAGATTGCCTGTCCCGTTTTCTCTTCTTCCCTCTGTATCTGAGATAACGAACGAATAACAGCTTGCCCGAATGTCGCCGTTAAGCCATATGCTAGGCAGCTGGCCAGAAGCTCCGGGCCGCATGGCTCGGCTTGTGAAAATTTCAAGTACGAGCGACCCGTGTATTCGTGCCGGAAGCAGGCTCGTTAACGGCGTCGCTCGCACCGGCGCTGATGCCCTGGTTTCTAATACATGCACTGTGTCGTGCATCCGCTCAGCCTGAGTAGGGCTTTGTACGACCCGAGGGCGCCCTGCCTCGCCGACAGCGCCGTCAAGTGGGTGGACCGTATAGCAGCACAACCTGCGGCCGCGCAGCGTCGTCAAACCTGCGGTGCCTCGTCGCGCAGCTTATGCCCTGGTTCTGTTTGCTCGCACCACATGTGTTTTATCGGCAGTGTATTTGAAAGGGTTTCTTTATTTTTGAATGCGTGTTTTTATGCATTTAATGGCGAACAGCTTCCGAAAGCACGATATGGTGAACTCAAACTGTCTGGTGCGTTCAGTAGAACGAGAGATGTTCAGGAAGCGGACAGGAGCATAAAATGAACAAGTGCAGGGTGTCCGTATAAATCGTTACCACAAGACACCGGGGGCGCTTTGGAGGCCGCAGTATTCGTTCAAAGCACAGTCGGTCATTTACTTTTGTATAAACCTTCATGCTTGCTTTGTGCTTTCTTCTAGTCTCCGGTGCGATGAGAATTATCTTTACCTTATTTTTAACACCCAAACGGCATCATCTGCGCCTCTTTCGTGAAATCTTAGCACACGATACAGGATATGTGTTTTCTGCAATATGTCATCTAATGTATGTGGTATAACATCCCGATATCAGCCCCATGCGAGATTTGTGGGTTGCCGTAGTAGAGAGCGGCCTTTTAAATTCAACAACCTTGGTATTCTTAACAGGCACTGACTCACAGAAGATTGCAATTCTTACATTTCGCATCCATTAAATCTAACCGTTGGAGCCAGGGTTCAATGCTCTGAGCTTGTCAGCCGAACATCTAGTTGAGCCGCCGCGGTGGGTCTTTCCTTCAGCAGGAACCCGCTCTCTATGGCACACAGCCTTCTTGACCACGGGACACCACACAAAAAGTAGCTAAGCCTAGTACAATTACGTGCAACTATCGCGCGACAAAAAAAAACAGAAAAAACAACACAAAATATGAGAGACGCGCTTAATTTTCGTTTTTTAATGAGCTTTCTTGAGCATTGAACTGACGAACACAGCTGTGGGAAATTGAAGGCACGCTGCACTCAGCGTATTTTCAGGGTGTCCACCTATATATTCCTCTCTACAACATGTTACGAAACTATACTGTGGGGTATTGCGGGCTGCTAAGTAAAAAAAAAATGCTCTAATTGCCCCTCGCACCAAAGGTCACCTGTTGGCACTGGAGGTACATTTCTTCGACAGTTCTGCTAACAGAGTTTACTGTGCATCTTGGACAGCCTCAAGAAATTCAGAAAACTGTGGATATGCACAGCGCAGGCTTTGTGGAGCGGTTTGAGTGTCGCGAAGTTGCAAGCGCGAATTCGAAAGTACGCTTCGACTTGCTCGACTTCTCCACCGGCGAGCAGCGATAAGTCCACTGCCGCTACCCGCATCGCGAGTGTGTTGAATCACGCGATGGATGCCCGGACCTTAATGGTGTGCAGGCCCGAACATGCTCATTGCAGTGAAGTAACTGCAAGATGCGTCACTTTCTATGACTACTGCCCGCAGCTCTGAACATATATACCCAACTGTTCTCGACAAAAGCATTTGTCAACGGGAAAGAGTTTATGAACGCAATTCTTTTTTCATATATTCTAAGATTTCAGCATAATGATATATCCGCAGATCTCTCGAGAGCTGGCTTCCACTTTTTTACTATTAACGTTTTTTGCGGTCGTCAAAAGTGCTCCCCTGAGGTTTTCTATGGCAGTCTTAACTGCTCGATGCGGGCGTTGGAAAAATTTTAAAATAAATATTTTGCTACGCATCGGAAGTCTGCCCCATTGCCTTCAATATTTACATAGCAGTAGCTTACACTAATGCAATATTCAAAAGTTTTGTTTAAGAACGCTGGACATGGACAACTGATAGGCTTTCAATCCGTCCAGATTGTGGATGCTATTTTCTGACTTCACTTCCTTCAGTGTCTACACAGTAGAGTGCTACATCTGAGATCACACGCTTGGTTTGGAGAACATCCATTTAGATGGCAGGAAGCACATATAAAAAGAGAACATCTAAAATATTTACCACGTGCGGGCGCATGCTACAGTGCTCCTCGTGCATATTCCTATTGCTGCTTTGTGATTTACTTGCTAGAATTGTTCATAAAATAAAGGGAACTGCCTTTTTTAGGAATGTATAGAAGTTAAGCATTAGAAATGAAATTTTGGCAAGTTTTTTATGTCCACCATTATTGGAAAAAAATTTGGAATATTGTTAGCTACTGTTATGAAAATATTGAATGAAATGGCCCATTCTTCTGATGCGCAGCGAAATCTTTCTTTCAAAGTTTAACCATCGCTCGCATCGAGTAGTTGAGACTGCCATAGAAAACGAATAGAGAACGTTACTGACGATAGCAGCAACGTTAATGACAAAACAATGCAAGCGTGCCAACACGAAATCTGCGGATATATTGACTGTTATAATCAAACCTTACAATATATATAAAAAAATGCGTTCATAAAATTATTTGGTTGAAAAATGCCTTTGTTCAGAATTGCAAGGTATGCATAGGCGTACGACGTGAGGTGTATTTGAGACCGCGATTGGCATCACGCATGCTTTCGGCACAAGAGTGCTTGCTGCGAGTTTCGGAAGGCTCTTTATTCGAGCAGGTCAAGGTTCGCGTGCCATAAATGCTGCTTTGAAAGTAACGAGTGCACCTTAAACAGCATTATTATTCAAAACTTACTCTGAGAATAAAAATTAAGACTAGCCAAGTGTTTGCCTTCACCTGCTTATCACGCTAATCTCAGCGAATGGAACACGCTTCGCGCCATTCACATTTTCGTACTCCTGCCAGTAGGCGTCGGCGGCCACCCTTTATTTTTAGACCCTTTTTAATGGTCCTCTCTAAAGAATGAAAAAAAAAATTGGAGATAACACTTAAGCTCCGCTCTAAGGGTATGACGCGACAGTGTATTGGGTTAATTCCCATATATGCAGAAGGTTTACACTCACAGATCCTTGGAGTTGTCATACCACTCCATGCGCAGTGGTGCAGAAGTTAAGCGATGCGCTATTTTCCTGCGATGTCAGGTGCTCCCAGCAGGGTTCTTGTGCGGCCCAGGTTGCTCTTCCTGAGCGAGCAATCATTAATTTAACTGCCACCTGCCACGGTGGGCAGTTTTCTCAATATCCGGTGGGCTGGTTGCAATGACACCGCAAGGTCACGTGGCCAAGACGCCGCAAGGTCACCTGCTTTCTATGTTCCTCTCTGGGCACCACCTGCCAGAGTCATGCTCTCGAGTTTTCGCTCACAACGCTGACACCGAATTTTCTGGACAAGGAGGCCTTTAACGCTGTCGCGTTGAAAAATTAAAGTGGAGGCATAAGCTCCGCCTTAAGAGTATGAAGCGATAGCTTATTGGGTTACGGCCCACCTATGCGGAATTGGCCATTATCTACTTAACATTAATAGATCGCTGGCAGTCCTCATAAATTCCTGGCTCAGTGATGCAGCGGTTAGGCGACGCACCACTGCCCCGCGATGGCAGGTGCTGCAACCGGTGGGGCTTGTGGGACCCAGGTTGCTCTTGCCGAGCAACCTCTCGCGATCTGTCACCAATTTAATAGTCACGTGCCACGGTGCGCAGTTTGTTTACAATGTGGTGAACAGGTTGTAATGACGCCACAAGATTGCGCGACTTAGGTACATTTCTTTTTACTTTGCGCTCACGGTCAATGACGCCGACGACACCGACGACGCCGACGGAGACGCTGGATTTTCTACGACAGGATCTCCTTAACGCAATCGTGTCGAAACATAAATTAAAGAAAGAGAGAGAGCACGGACCAGCAGAGCTTTGCCGGGCTGGGCTCAAAGCGAATTTAACACAGAAGACAAGAAGGTAAGAGCTCATAAATAAATTTAGAAATAAATATGTATTTTGAAAAAGTAACAGGAGTCTTACGTTCCGTAAAAATCACAAAGTTTTAGTTTGAGGAAGCGCAAAAAAACATGACACACTGCCTTAACGCAGACGCGCCGTTGAAAAGAAGTTCCGAGCGAGCTCCACATGAACGTTGCTGCATGTTTCCACTCGATCCCGATACGAGTTGTCCTTCTAAACGAGAAGTGTCGCTGCATGCACATTCGGCTGTGCAAATCCTCACAAACAAATGGGTCTGTAATAAAGGAAAAGTTAATAGAACCCCTTATAATCAAAAATATTGCGCCTATGATACAGCTACACAAAGTACCATCACAAACGCATGGCAAACAACACACCACTGGCTCGTGCACGTGGGTCCTATGTTTTTTTTCTACCGAGGCAGACGGACTGTGAACAGAATGTGGGAAATCGAGCTGCGTTGGATAAAAAAAATATATTTATAACTTGATAGTCTTTGTCGAAAACTTTCTGCAAAGTCCAATTTAATTTTCCATTCCATTGGTTTCAAGGTATAAGGCTAGAGCCTTCGATAGCGTTTCAGAAACCCGCTTGGGGTCGTGCACGATCGAGCTCGATCGTGATTGATGTGGCCGTGTAACAAAGTGGGATCTGCATTGAGATCGATCTGAATCTTTACAGTCAATATCGAAGGTGCCCATGCGACACCGGGCACGTCGGAGCATCGTTGCATCAGGAACATCGCCAAGGTAAAAAGGCATGTAAACCTGGCTAAGAGAGTTTCCAGTCGAAGTGAAAAACTAATGTTTTCTGGGTTCGCTTCTTGATCCACCTGAGGACCGGAAGTCAACGTTCTACGACTCCTCTGTGACGGGTGCTGTATATTTTCTTTTTTTTTGTCGTGGTTCAGATCACGTGAAGGTGCCTCTTGCGTTTGATGTTGTGTTCATTTTCATTTTGTTACATTTTTCACTAATACACGACCTAAAGAACAAGAGAGAGAATCGGCTATCGGCTAGAGAACGAGATAGATGGGAATAGGACGAGATGGGTGCACATGAGCGAGAGCGTAAAATTCGCGAAGGTTGTTCATGTAGGCTTGGTGGTGGTCCCGGGGCGGTAGAGGTTCGAGGAGACGCTTCTTGAGTTACGGAAGAGAGTCTGAAGTGTTTCTGCAGATGTCAGCTAGTTTTGATCCTCCTTCTTCTTCTTCACGATCAACATCACGTCCACCATCGAGCTAGGCGGGATTCGATTTAATTCACGGGTATATAATTGCATCAGGTCGATTCTTATGCTAAAATGTGAATTCACGGCTTTTATATTTCCTTTTTTCTTTCACCTTTTTTCTGCAAATTTGCGCCTTCTTCACAAAATTATCCAATTATTCCACTCCTTACCTATGTGTGTATTTGTATCAACAATGTACCCTGGCCAATCCCCCACCCTGGGTACGTGCCATTCAACCAGAGGCCATCATCATCATCATCAAGAACGTGACCCGCAGCGAGGAGGACGTATAACCCCAGGCAAGGAATGCGAACGACGCAGAAAGGCCGGGAGGCAGCAGAACGGAAACATGAAAAAGAGGAAAACAAATGGAAGCTGAGGACAGCGAGAATATAGCTAAATAAACCAAGCAGGGAAAAAATCGGCTCCTAAACAACGTTATCGCAGGTAAACGTTAAAGTAACTAAAAAGCAGTTGATCAGAGCTTATAAGAAGACGGAAGTAAGTGCGACAAAGAGCATGGGCATCGATTAGCGTCGTCGGTTGCGGACACCGTCAAAGCCCCCAAAGAAACCTCCCGCTGCCGCTTGCAACATTCTCGCGAAGAGGCGGTATTTCGCGCACGCACTTCGGGGTCTTCCAACCACAGGCGGCGACACGCTGCCTGGGACAGACGCCGGTCAGCGTTTCGTTCGGCAGTGCGCACGGTGGGATCTTTCTTGCGGTGACACTGCGGTGAAGTGAAGGGCTCTAAGGACTGTGTGCATGTTCGATATCCAACATTAATTCTCTACCTCTCAGCCTAGGTAACCAAAGCCATCGGCAGTGGTTCCGGTGTGCTACCTTCCAGCTGTGTCTAAGTGCTCATAAAAGCGTGGATGCCATCTGGTTGGTTTTGCATGGGTTTCGAAGTTTGGTCTATGGTTTGTAGCGGTTTGACGTCCCAAAGCGGCTCAGGCTATGAGGGACGCCGTGGTGAAGAACTCCGCAAATTTCCACCATCTGGGGTTCCTTAACGTGCACAGACATCGCAGAGTGCAATAGCATTTCGACTCGACCGAAATTCCACCCCCTCGGCTGGTGTCGAACCCGCGTTTTTCGGGTCAACAGCCGAGTGCCATAACCACTGAGCCACCGCGGCGGTTGATTTCGAAGTCATATGCAGTGTGATCGAAAGTAAGTTTTACAGATTTCTTGAAGTTAGTCGCTGGGAGGTGCGTCAAATCCACCTCGGCAAATAAGTTATGCGGTTATGGGCAGAAAAAGTGAGATATTGATGGTCACCGTCAGGTACCTAACGGACTGAGATTGAACAATGTACTTTTTTGTGACTGCAGTAGACGGGCAGTCGTATTGTTTGATAGAACTTCTCTAGCGCGAGTGTGTTGCGAGATATCTGCGTCCAAACTTTCAACTCGATCCGCACGATTGCCTATACAAGGCGTTGACGATCGGCGAGAAACTCTTCCCATCGTGACGCGGAGTTTTGTCTGCCAACAACGTAGAGACCAGAGAAGCGGATAACTGTTTCTCTATCGCTTTCAGCTGTCAAATAGCAGAAACGGCCAACGTAACAGCTGCGTCACACGAGGGAGGAGTTACGCGTCAACTGTCACTGCCTTGCATGCGTAATGCGTAATTACACGAAATCAGTGGAAACTCTGGGGGCGAATATCTCAAAACACTCGTGCTCTAGAAGAATTCTACAAACGTAGTATTCTAGAATTGCGAACACCTCTTTGTTTCCAATACAAACATTAACGCGAGCCGCAGTGGCTAAATAGTTCATTCATAAATTTAGATAATTAGGTGGCTGACGGTAAAATAACCATCTCATTTTGTGTCCCCCTGACCCCGTATCTTATTTGAAGAGTTGGGTTCCACATACCACTGAGCGCCTAATTTTAAGAAATCAGTAAAGCTTAAGTTTGATCACCCTTTGTAAAATAGCTGTCACCAGAGGTATGCAAAGGGAATACGGAGCCATGGGGGGATTCTCAACTGTCGTGCTCCGCATAACTGCAGGCGTAGCGCTCGGACGGCCGCCCGTTCGATTGTAGCTGTCCTAAATTTGTGTCAGTGGTTTGTGATGTAACTATGAGTAAGCGGCCGTCGAGAGGCATTTGCTACAGTAATCTTTTAACTAAACTTTTCAACTCAATCTTTAATTTTCCGTTTGAGTAAGGAATAGTAATCTGAATTGTTCTTTGATGAAACATTGATCCAAAACAGGTAGAAAGTGCGAAGTTTGTTATTAATGACAGCATAGTTTCTCTTATCATATTATCAGATGGCTTATTTATTAGCTATATGAGAAAGCGATTTAATGGTGAAAGATGCGTGTATCATTGTGTGATCAGGGACGTCTGGATGGCATGTGATGGAAGCAACGCATTCTGGAATATTCGTTAATATTAGATCAATTATACTAGTGGTGTGTTGAGTTACTCAGTTCGGACCTAACATTACTTGTACGATGTTAAAATTATGGTAAACATCAAGGAATTAGTTTGCTTCGCTATTACCCGTAGCGGTTAGATTGCGCAGATTAATGCTAGGAAAGCTGAAGTTGCCAAAGAGGAGAACGCCGACATTATTTTGCTAGGTTGCGGTTTAATTTAATCTGTAATGATATTTGGGAAGAAAATATGGACTCTTTTTAGGGTGCTCATAGCACATGCCAACAAGAATTGACTGCGATGAAGAGGGGAATACGACCGATAATATTTCGATGTTTTATGGAAGGTTGTTGGCTGTGCATGGTATTTCCTGTCTGGTTGCAATAATTACTCTTCCTCCCATCCTGTTTTTGAGGGCTTTGCGGAAAACACTGAAATTTGGTAAGTCAGCAAGGAATTTGCTGTCACAGTTGTCAGTGCTTAGCTACGTTTCTGTCAGGAGTAACAAGTTGCTGGAAGACGAACGAATGAGATTAGGAACAATGTGAAAATTTCCAATTAAAATATAGATATTCATACAAATCGCTGACAAGGAAGGTTGGGGGGTTGTGGTGCATGTTTCAAACGGTTTTTTTAAATTTCTCGATGGGTGATTGGTATTGTACCCCTTTTACGATTTGCGACGTCTCGTCGAATGTGTAATCTTTTGGAACTATGTATAAGGTATTTAAACGCAAGGCGAATTTATCTGTTCTTGACAGCGCATAGGCAACTAGGTGTTCGCTGGAGTTAGAGACTGCAGAAGAAAAGTCTTGGTCATTGCTGTAATCGTTGTCTTTAAAATTTCTTTCCAAACGATGGCATGTTTTCTGTAGTTTTCATGGGCATGAGCTTTACAATGATTGGCATGTTCCAATCTGTCGAGTGATGCCCAAGACGGTGAGCGCGCTCAGTTAGAATAGGGTTATGGCAGATTCTACACGTGCGAAGCAATGGCGAATTGCTGAATTTTCTAAACGTTTTCTCTTAAAATTAGTGTCGGGGGTTTTGTAAAGTATCAGGTTTTCATGCCGGAAGCAATTTTCTGCGTTGTCTGGAGGCGCTGCCAGCTTCACGATCTGGTGTTTCAGATCAGTGGTTAGCTTTCAGGCTGTCCATTTCAGAATTAAATGCAGAAAGAGTCGGTAGTGTGATTCTAGAGCAACAAATGCTCTTGTTTAAAACGACCAGGGTTGTGTCAGTTGTTTTCTGCTGCATCGCAATGTCCTGTAAGTCGCAAATTAATCTAGGTTGGCTAGTTGCTAACTTCTTCAGTTATGAAAGTATGTTGTCAGAATTGTTGTGTACCGGTTTGTTCTCCACTCCACTTGACAGCAGCCAAAGCAAATGGATGGCGCGTGAACATTCAACAACAACACTAGTGCAGAACTGCGGGCTCAGTAGCTGCATTAGGAAGTAATTGTTGATTTTCCTAGCGAAAACAAAGAACTTTTTATTCACCTGCATTGCGAAGAGAAACGGATTAATAGCATGCGCCTTCGCACAGCTACCGAAGCCCACAAAACAGCGGCGACAGATGCGACGCTTTTATAGCCGGCGCAGTCATTGATTATCTCCTTGAGAGTAATATACTTTCTACTCTTTCACCAGTTCTTTCCCCAGTATGCAGTTTGTTTGTTTTGTTTTGTTGTTTTTTTTGGGGGGGGGAGGAATGCTAGTGGGTAAAAGGGAAAGGTGGGCTAGTTGGTGGTGAGTATTTGTATGCATATTGTAACCGCGCGAACAAAAGGGGTTCGTGCTGGGGAGGGCGAGATATGGAGTTAAAAGGGTGACTGCATTTTTTAAATTACCTGGTCGTGGTGGCACGGTGGCTTCGGGTACCTAGCCGAAGGATCGAATGTGGATCAAAGCGGCTGCAATTTAACACAGGCGAAATTCAAAACCACCTATTGGTTGCACAATGCCACTGTCTATACATGATCTCTAAGAGGTCGAAATTTGAAATCTGGAGTTCTCCTAGCGTTACCGCGACCTTCGTAAATCACGTGCAGCTTGAAGACGCTAAACAAAAAAAAAAGGCTTATGGGGGTTTAACGTCCCAAAGCGACTCAGGTTATGAGGGACGCCGTAGCGAAGGGCTCCGGAAATTTCGACCACCTGGGGTTCTTTAACGTGCACTGACATCGCACAGTACACGGGCCTCTAGAATTTCGCCTCCATAGAAATTAGACCGCCGCGGCCGGGATCGAACCCACGTCTTTCGGGCCAGCAACCGAGCGCCATAGCCACTCAGCCACCGCGGCGGCTGCCAAACCAAAAAAAAAAAAAAAACGTCGTCAGACCACTGCGAGCAGCCCGGTCCTTTCTGCAGTTGCAGGGCAACCGCGCACGTGGTTCCCGGCACGAGTGCCTCGCGCAACAGCGATCAAACGGTCGATTCAGTCCGCCGCAATCACGGCCCGCAACGCCCTGCGCCGGCTCCGCTCAGACGACAGGCCGTAAACTTTACGACCGCGCGATCGTGGGCGATGCGCGCCCCCTAAAGACCACGTGAACGCCGCCGATACGCCCGGAATAGTTCGCGTGGCATGGGCATAATCGAGGAGCTGCGATCACCCCAGTCACTTTGAGGTACGCCACATCCGAACGTCTCTAATTATTGCCATAAAGGGAGAGCGCGCGCCCCCGCGACTCCCGCTCCGACTGGGCTTCTCGGCTCGTATAGCGGAGTTCCCTTTTGCAAATCCAAGTCACCAGCTCACGCTTTATGGTCTGCGCGCCTTTATGCCGGGCTATTGCTGGCACGGCGTCAAGGCAACATTTGTCCGCGGCTATCGCCTGCGAAACCAAAGCTGAGGCACGTCTTCCTGTCATTTCCAGATAGGCGTCACGCCCCCCTCTACCCTCCCCGCCACCCTCCTGCACTCAGGAGAAGCAACCGCGATCATTAATCATTAATTATTTAAACGTACTGTCGACCTTTATTTCAGGCCTTAACAGGATACCGGACAAAATGAAATATGACTTGAGGGCTAAAAGAAAAATAACTATAAAAAACTAATGCAAATTGTGTAGTACGGGATCGGTCACTCATATTCTACTAGTGGCTGTAAACGATAACACAACACATGCGCTCCATAACATGAAATGTGAAACAAAATAAGGCTCACGTCAGGCAAATGTTATAAAGAAAGATACAGCCGAGAAGCAAAAGTCTCACACATTTGAGCGAAATATAGAAAAGCGCGCATAGTGCAACGGTTGTCGTTAGCAATCGCCAAGCTGTCTTAACTGGGACATATATATTTCAAGTGGTGTCTGGTTTACAATGGCAAAGAGTAAAGAAATTCACTCACTCGTGGATCACATTCAGGATGAAGCAGAATTTGAAACCATGAGCATGAATTTCGTGTTCAGTGAAATGCTTTGCATCTTTTGTTCTTGTGACGCGGATATCTGGCTCAAGGAGTTATCTAGACGTATCAAGTTTTGCACTTGCATTCAAGAGCAAGAAAAGGAAGTTCAGTCGCAGTAATCTGGCTTGTGCGTTCATCGTAGCTCTAAAGGATCCCTCAACAGTCTTTAAGGCTTTATTGGAGAAAAAAGAGTATTAATAAAATTTCATCTTTTTATTACAGCAGGAGGCCCAGTAGTAAGAAATGTAGTGAGACCTCCCATGTTGACTGAATAAAAGAGTGTCAGCCATTATGCACTGTAAAAATTAAACAGAAAACGAATGTTGTGCTTCGGGAATTCAATAATATGCAATCTTACACATACAGCATAAAATTATATAATCGTACATACAAACCTTTAACTAGAGCTAAAAATGCAACATAACAACAGCGGAGGATTACTGCGTAAAAATTGAGCTCATGGCACCAGGAGTTTCCCTCATCTCAGTTTAATGAAGAATAAAGAAGAAGAAGCTTTCAATGCAGGTTGAAGGTGGTCCGTTTTGTCTGGGTCCCTGGCTATGCAGGTATTCATTCAAATGAGGTGGCTGATTACTTAGCAAGGTCGGCTCTTGACGGGTCAGTGACACATCCCGTCCCGAATTTCAGCCTTCTGGCGATTTCCAGGTTTCAGCGGTTCCTACATATATCAGCCAGGTTACGAGATCCCTTACTAAATACCACTGACTATCAGCACTTAGCATATAATTGGAACGTCCGTTCGTGTAAATCCAGGCTGTGTGAGGTAACAATGACGCGGCTGCGGTGCAGGATTCCAAGTTTGAATTTATATCTATGCAGGTGTGGGTTGACACCGACGAACCTATGTGACGCATGTGGGAAAGTTGAATCTTTAGACCATTTTCTCCTCTACTGCCAAAAGTTCGCACTTCAGAGAAAGATTTACATGGAGGTCTCTCTCTCCAGGTTAGGGCTCCCTTTATCTTTTACAGTATTATTATCGTTTGGTGCGAACGCCAAGGGATTTGCATTGGGTTCTATTTGTGGATTTCTCCACGATTACATAATTGCAACTGGTAGGTTGATGTGCTAATTCTTTTAAAGTTCTACGAGCTCTTCTTTTTTCCCCAAAATGCTGTCTGTTATTCAACTGTCAATATTGTTCTCTTGTTTTCATTCATTGATTTTTCAAAATTCACGATTGGGGCTACAATTTTGTCGTCATCTTCCATGGAAACTTCTTTGTTTATTCAACTACACCTTGGCCAATCTCCCCGCGTGGGTATGTGCCATATACCTGGGGTGAAGAAGAAGAAGAGGTTTAAATGTGTGCAGTGGCATTTTAAGAGACGGGTCTGAACAGTTAAATGCGGATATGACGCTGAAACAACCAGTTCGTTCTGTTTAGTTTGTGCGGGTTTTTGACGACAAAAATACATCGTGAAATCAAAACACCTGTCGTTAGGGTGAGCGATGACTAAGGAAAGTATATGTAAGCTCCTTGCTAATAGCTGTCAACAAAAAAAAAAGTCCACAATTGATTACATTCAATCTAGTAATAGAAAATATATTTATTGCGAAAAAAAGAGGTGCAAATGGTGACAAAGCAGCTGAAAAGGTGTCCCGGCTGTATCTGCGATTGGCCGTTACTTTCCCACCTGTTGTTGCTTTCGTCACACTGATGTCACGGCCAAATGAAAACTGGAGGGGACACTTGAGCTTCGCCTTAAGGGTATGATGCGATAGTGTTAGTGGGCTAATTCCCAGATATGAAGAATTGATCATTTCCTACTTTACTTTTATAGGTGCCTGGGAGTCCTCATACCGCTCCAGGGGAATGATGCAGTGGGCAAGCGATGCGCCACTGTCCCGGCAGGTGGCAAGTGTTGGCACTGGTGGGGATTGAGAGATCCAAGTTACTCTTCCCGATCAGCCTCTCGCGACCAATCATTAATTGAACTGACACCATTCATGGTGGGTAGCTTGCTCACAATCCGGTGGATAGGTTGTGATGAATTCAAAAGTCAGAGGACGTAGGTGGCCCACCTTGCTGCTTATCGGTGAATTTTTCGATCTTACCGCCGCCGCCAACGACGACACCGGCTTTTCCGTTGAACGGGACCTTAACCCTATTGTGGTGTCCTGCTTATCACCGCAGTCGTAATGCGCAGGCGCGCAAAACGAATAAAAGGCGTGCGCCGCAATCAGCGCGCGGGCTTATCTCGATCAGCCACGCACCGACGAACATGCGGGAATAAACGTCGCTTCGCCCCTGGAAACTTGTCTGCTCCTTCGCATGAACCACGCTACACTAAAGTTAAATCTCACCGGCAGCCATCGACTCTCCAAACACGAAGTCGCTGGTTCCAGCATGTAGAGAATGTCGATTTGTCACTAAATATGACCTGTTGCCAGTCCTCAGCGCTCCATGCTTCGTGCCGATGTGCAAATTCCAAACGCTTCCTGCGATGTTCGCTGGTCAAAAGCGGCTTTCTCGCAGCCACGCGGCTTTTAAGACCCGCAGCGTTAAGTCTCTTTTGGATAGACGAAAGGCTTAGGCGAAGGCCAAGTTCTTCGTTGATTTTCTTGGCTCTCGTGAATGGATCGTGGACGGCGGCAGCTATTATCAGCGCGTCTTCCTCCGCAGTTGTTCTGGGCCTTCTTTGATGCGGGGCATCTTCCAAGCGGTTTTCCCAGTGAAACACTCGAAGAATGCGGTTGACTGTCTTCTGAGGGCGGTTCTCTTTCCGGGATATCTCTCGCTGGGACATGAACTTTCCCAATGAAACGATTTCGTGGCGCTCCTCTAACGTAAGTCGTCGTGGCATTTTCCTTGCGACAAGTGGTCGGGGATCGCATCGATCATTGCAGCAGTTATATACCCTCATGAAAAAATGTTTCGCGGAATGTTATTGGTGGACGAATACAATATGACGAGCGATGTTGCGTGTTTATATTTTTCAAACTTCAAAGTCGCTCAAATCAAGAAGTGCCAAGCACTGGCTGTACGAGATCTTTCCCACCAATTTTGTTATCGCCCGCGAAGATGCGAGGTAACCAAGTCCACACTTTATCGCAACCAATGGAAAGCTTAGAATAGAAAGAAAGGGTGGTGATTTAGTCGCGGGGGTGAAGCTTGTTGCATGGAACAGCGAACGAGGAAGAGAAGAGTGCGAAATCATGATTTTTTCTTTTTCCAAAATCGGCCGCTAGGTGCCTGGAGGGCTAGGCTGGTCGACGCTCGCGCGATAACCTTCAAATCGCGCTAGACTGTACCAACCCCTTTTCAAAGACGAGCTAGGCACTGTAACGTAAGAGTGCGCCGAACTTATTTTAAACCTGATATGAAGCCGAGAATCCTAAAGGCCAAGAATGTTCCGTTCGCGCTGCAAAAAGCTTCCGAAGCTGAATTGGGTAAAATGGAACAACTGGGAATTATATCGCCGGTGACGGCGTCAGAATACGCTACGCCTGCGATACCCGTAATCAAGCAAGATGGTAGCATACGGATTTGCGGCGACTACAAGACGACCGTTAACCCGTGCCTTAATGTCAACCGCTACCCATTACCAAAGGTAAACGACCTGTTCACAGCCTTGCCGGGAGGTAAGCATTTCTCTAAGATTGATCTCAACCGGGCCTATCAGCAAGTGGTCATGTCTGAGTTGTCAAAACAATACCTCGAGTTGAATACGCAGAAAGGATTGTTTGCTGTTAGTCGACTCGCGTTTGGAATTTCGTCAGCACGTGGAATTTTCCAAAGAATAATTGATACCATGCTTAAGGGCTTACACGACGTTTGCTGCTACATAGACGACATTCTGCTGACTGGCAAAAATGACGAAGAGCATTTCACCAATCTGGAAGCTTTGTTAAAACGACTTCAAAGAGGCGTTCGGGTCAGGAAAGAGAAGTGTTCGCTTTTCCAACAGGAGCTTCGCTACCTCGGACACAGAATCGGCGCAGAGGGTATCTCGGCAACGACTGAGAAGGTTGGCGCACTCCTAAAGGCTCCTAAAGACAGGCAGCAGCTGCAGTGTTCCTGGGAGTCGTCAATTCCTACGGCAAGTTTCTTCTAACCTAGCAACGGTGGCGCAACCATTTTTCATGTTGCTACGTAAAAACGCCCCGTGGTGCTGGGATGAGCGTTGCCAGGCAGCGTTCACCAAGAGAAAGAGCTTGCTATCCTCTCCGCCTACTTTTGCGCACTACGGCCCGTGCAAACCTTTGCAGCTATCATGCGACGCATCGCACTATGGTTTAGGCGCGGTTCTTTCTCATATTTTAGATGGCAGCACAAAAGCCAATCGCATTCGCATCGCGTACCTTGACCGATGCCGAAAAAAAAGCAGCCAGCTTGAGAAAGAGGCCCTTGCGATAATATTTGGTGTTAAGAAGTTTCATTTCTACGTTTACGGTCGTTCGTTCACCTTGGTCACCGACCATAAACCCCTTCAGACAATCTTGGGCCCAACAACCGGCATTTCGACTATCGCAGCAGCGCGTTTGCAGCGCTGGGCTGTCACATTGTCAGCTTACCGGTATTCGCTTATCCTCAGAAGATCAAGCCAGAATGCTGAGGCCGATTTCAGTTCGCGCCTGCCGCTATCAGTGGTGAAAGACGAAACCCAAGAAAGAAGGGGAAACTTTTTATTCATTGCGGTTGCAATCAATGCCAGTTTCAAGCCAGCACATTGCTCGAACAACCGCTCGGGACCCCTTGCTTTGTAAAGTGGTAGATTTCATAAATGTGGGGTGGCCGACGTCTGTGACTGAAAGGTTTGAAGCCTGTTTTTTGACAGACGCAACGAGCTCACAGTTCACCAAGGCTGCATCATGTTCGGGATGCGAGTGATCGTGCCGGCAAAGTTGCGCAACTTGCTGCTGGACGAACTCCACGAAGGGCACCCAGGCATCGTGCGCAGAAAGCAACTGCCGCACAGCTACGTGTGGTGGTCGTCCATCGAGGCGGACCTCGAGCGTAGTGTCAAGGCCTGCGTAAGTTATCAAGAACAACGTTGCGAGCCGTGCAAAGCGCCCCTGCATCCTTGGTCTTGGCCGACAGCACCATGGCAGCGCGTACATATAGATTTCGCTGGCCCCTTTTTGCACGCAATGTTTCTTGTAGTCGTGGACGCGCACTCCAAGTGGCCGAAAGTGTTTCTTATGCACTCGACTACATCGTATGCTACAGTTTACAAATTGAGAGAGCTGTTTGCGTGGTTTGGGTTCCCAGAAACCATTGTCACTGATAACGGCCCTCAATTCACTTCCGAAGAGTTCAAGCTTTTTGTAAAAGAATTGGGCTGTCGTCACGTGCTTACAGCACCGTATCATCCCAGCTCAAACGGGCTTGAACAGCGTTTTATTCAGACACCTAAAAACGCTCTTCGTAATTCTAGCGAAGAGGACACATTACATCTGAGGCTTCACAAGTTTTTGCTTACCTATCGCCACTCGCCTCATGCGACAACTGAGTTACCAGCAAGCTTGTTACTAGGACGACGGCTGCGAAATCGACTCGATGTTGTCAAGGCAGCGGTGGGAGGAAGGGTTGCATATAATCAGTTCAAGAAATCTGTCGCTCGCCCACGTCGTGATCGTGACATAGCAATCGGTGAGCAAGTGATGGCTCGCAATTATCGAGGCAGTCCAAACTGGGTCCCTGGTATTGTTGTGGGGCAGTCCGGCTCTTTGTCGTTTACCGTTCGTGCTACCACACCCAGAGGCAGTTTCACCTGGCGTCGCCACGAGGACCAGCTGCTAGCGCGGACCACGGATCCGGACCGCGAGGCATCTCACCAGAAGGGATACTAATTCCTGGAGTTTACATCAAGCGTCGATCCAGTGACATCCTCCGCTCCTACCATCATTGACCCTGCCGTTTCGCAAGAGGTTCAGATGGCGGGTGGAAGACGCTACCCGACTAGAGACCGTCGACTGCCGGACAGATATCAAGCTGGAGTTTAGCTTGATAAATTAGCCAATATAAAAAGCCAATATAAGACGAATAAAAGGCGTGCGCCGCAACCAGCGCTCGGGCTTAGCTCGAGCAGCCACGCACCGACGAACATGTGGGAATAAACGTTGCTTCGCCCCTGGAAACTTGTCTGTTCCTTCGCATGAACCACGCTACACTACACCTATCACCTTAAAGTGGGAAATGAAACAGATGGCTCGAAAATAAGCCCCCTGGATCACTTTTTCAAAATATCGAAATGTCATTAGCGCCCTTTATTATTGGGAAAGAATCCTGAAATAAACATAAGGTTAATCATATGGCATCAAACAGCACATATGTGTCTGACAGGTTTGAAATGGAAAGGCTGCAGGCCCGCTCCTGCGTTTTTCACATTTGTTAATACAGGCATTTACATATTGAGGCGTGCGTGCATTGTTTAATTACAATTGTGGCTGACGTTACTGAAACAAAACGGAAGGCAGCACGTTTAATTCAGTTGTAATGAACAAGTACAAACTAATGCGTTCGCTATCTCCTGTCTATGATAATGATTTTATTATTGTGAAATAGAAACCTAAGAGAGCGCTCAAGAGATACATTGCTTATAATTTGGTCTAATAATATCCACTTCCTATAAGAATTATTGGTACAATTAGTGATATTGCGTTCATAGTTCCTTTTAGAAAATTCCAGTGATGACTTCTTTTCTCAGAGGAAGCCTTGTCATGATTTTTAAGCCTTGTGCCACATATTTGCCTTTCTATGTTTATCTATAGAGTTCTCTCAATACGCTATGATTCTAGAATGGAATATTTTTTTATTGCGCGTCCTGTCCTATACATGCAATGATTTCATCTTTAATTATTAATGGGAGGGCATTATATGGCTCTTCGGGCCGAAAATCCGCCGTTGACCTTCCGTCCGCGAGAAACGAACCGAAACCCCCAAGTGACCTCGTGAAGAAAAATATCTTTCGAAGAGTGTTTCGAACATAGGTCGGCGCGAATACTTCAGGTTCGTTGGCCACTTCGTCACAGCACTACGTCATCCCCGCAGCGCAACACCACGGACACTAAACTGAGTGTCTCGCGCTGGGTTTGGGTGTCGTCGTCTTCATCAACTTCCATTCGGGTTGCGCGAACAGATCAGCTTCACTGGTCACTGCATTAAAGTAGTACGCCATCGCCTCAGCCGACCACCCCGCCCCGAGTGCATGCTTCCGCATTCACGGCGCCTAAGTAGTAAGTGCCCGCCGTAATTTAAGCAATGAACTCCTGAAACATTGTTTCGGGATCTGTGTATGATAAAGTACAAGAGAAGTCTGGTTGTTCTATTTCTTCAATATACGCGAGCAGATATAATTCGATCTAAAGGAGATTCGTGTACGATTATTCTAATTGGATTTAAAGGAAATAACTATCGGTTACTAATCGGTTATGACCACCGGCACAACTCCAACGCTTGGGGAGTTTTCGAAATTTGATAATTTCTTACAGCTTAAGAAATTTGGGTTGTTTCATGCAGTGGCTCTGAACAGCTAGCATTTATTCAGAGCCAAAACAATTAGTAAATTCATTATATCCATCGTTACTATCATCTAGTAAATTATACTGAAATCCGGATATTAGCGCTTGCTTATTTCTTAACGATGTTTTCCCGACTTCTCAAGTGATGTGGGCAACGAGCTGCAGAAGTCAACCTTTGAGGACGATGGTCATCTGTAAACCGTGCTTATAATCGTTTTCGTTTTGTTAGAAGGTAAACAGTTTTCATGATGCACCCAAAGCGATTCGTATTTATCGCTAGAACATTCTAGGCCACTGCATTGCAGAGAATTAAAAAACGCAGCAATGCCACCAAAGGTGTACTGCAGTCGATGGAAAAAGTGTCTGAAGCGTAGTCATGGAAAAAACACAGCCTTTCCTTCGACTAAGAAGTCCATGCTTCGAGAGAAATGTTTATCTTTCATTGAATTGAATAATTTATTTGTATGCGGACGATTCAGCCCTTGCTCTCCCCAGTGCAAGGTATGATGAAGCAGGCCATATTATTCAACAAGACAGCTCCTTTTAGACTGGTTTGCTAAAAATGAAATATTCGTAAGCGAATCAAAGACAGAGCTACTCTGTTTCCATGGCCCATGCAAGAACGGAATTACGAACAAATCAATTTCCCTGCAAGCCAGTAGCTGCCAACGCTGCGTTTGCCGCCGTTGATGTAAGCAAAAACTCTGCAATATCTTGGCTTGACTTTCGACGATATCTTACCCTGAGGTGAATAAATTGACGTTGTAGCAAAACGGTTACGAGCGGTCTGCGCACACCTGCATACATTAAGTTCATGTGTTCTTCCAGTGAAGGAAATGGCGCACAAATCCTGGGGCGAATCTGCAATAAAATATGGTATTACAAATTACGGTTTTTTTTCAGCATGCAGGTTAAAAGCAAATCGTATCATTCATAACTTATGCAATATTCTTACGGTACCAAATATCGCGAAGAAAATTTCTTAAATGCTATGCGCAGATTAGACATTCCTTTCACTCGGGTGCAGTGGGCGTTCGACATCTTGTGCAATTTTTTTTTTCTTTTGCCTTCAAGACTGATAATATTAAAGCACGTGCTCTTCGGGGCGCAGAACGTTACGTGTTACGGCGAATTTTTTCTAAAAATCATAGAAGCATTCGAAAATTTTTTATACAGTTTTACTTCAACAAGCTTGTGCGCGATTGATGCGTTCTGAATTTCAGTTCAGTTAAAAAGCTCCTTAGAATGTGGCTAAGAGCTGACATAAAATCTTCCTGCTTGAACTGTCACTGATTTTTGTCTTTTGAATTCCTAGCGCCGACGTCTATTTCAGGCATTATCTCTTTAAGTGTCTTGTTTTCTTTTTTGTTCTTTTCTTTAAAAATCGATTACGTATGTTTTTTTTCCCCTTTGTGATAAACATCTTTCGCTGTACATGTACTATTTGCACGTGTGAAGTATGGACTGTGTACTTTGTTACAGTGACCATTTGTTAAAGTTGTTCTGCGATGATGTCTATTGAAGCAATATTATTTCCAATTGTCTTGATTTGTTTTCAGGTCCTTCATAGATTCTTTCTTGTTCTCAGGAAGTTGATTGGTTTGGTTCGTTTTATGGGGTTTTATGTCTAGGTGATGATGTCTTACAAAAGCCCCATGACAAGATTACCTGCAAAAAAATGTGCCAAGGTAATGACGTAACGCCAAAGTCACGTGACATTATTACGCAAAATTTAGAGTGATAGCGTCACGCCAAAGTCACGTTACAGAATCTCGCAAAATTTTGAGAGTGATTACGTCACACCAAAGTAATGACGTCGCACCCGAGCTGAGTCGCAATCGCTGCCATGTGCAGACTGGAGAGAGGAAGAACGATGGAAAGAGACGCGCGGCACAAAACCGCGTCCGCCGGAGCGACGACGCTGGTTTGAGCAACAGATATTGCAGGTGCATACAAAGCCTCAGCCAGCGATGTCATCACTGGTTGACCTCAGTGTGGTGGCAGTATTCCCGAATACATTCACCAAACTTTTGAACAACCGTACGTCGTGCAGCAATCCGGGTGGCGTCTTAGCATTTCTCTTTGCATATAGCTTACATGTGTCAAGTTGGATGCTAGTTTTCGGCAGGGGTTTATGGAAGAAAGAGATGAAAAAAAAATTTGAGTTGTACAGTGTCAAATCAAAATCGATGATTTATGCAATTTGTCGTGAGGATGGCAAGCGCGACATGATGACAAAATTTTACGCGGTATCTAAGGCCTAAAATTTTTAAAAGCTAAGTTATTCTTAAAAAGCTTAAGGCGTTGCGAAGTCGCCTCAACGAAATGGAAGGAGTGCAAAGGGAACAAGTGATTCCACTCCGAAAACCCGCATCAGACAAAACGTTTGCCACCCGGTTTGAACGAAATACATATCTCGCCGAGATGAATCGATAAGGGAAATGAATCAGGATTTTATTACTGTAAATCTTCCTGAAGAGAGACTTCCTGTGAATCTCAGTGCATGACACGTGATTAGGATGATGAGAACGCAGCGCTGCATGGCACATTTCGTTTAGTGCAGTTCCGACGTGCTGTTTAGGAGGTGTCAGTGCAATTTTATGTATATATCTTGGGCTTAGCCTGCACAATGCTACTTAAATAAAACCTGTTTCGTTTTTCTTGCGGTGTATTTCCCTGTTTCAAGATTTACTGCGCAGCTCGTCTCCTCTTCACGTAATTCATAGCTGCCTAACCACGCTGCTTATAGCGAAGGGATGTGGTAAACGTTATACTGAAATTTTTATCCGTAATATGTGTGCGGACGAGAAGCAGCTAAAGAGAAAATATATTCGGGGCGTTTAGTAGGTTTTTCCAGGAGACGCCAGTGTTAGGAGGCTGAGAGAACCTGCGCAAACGATAGAGGATGATGTTTTTGTCTGGACTGTCTATTATCTTACAGCCTAAAGTTGCCACAACGTCTTTCAGTATATTAGCATATATGTGCATTTATTAAGGCGTAAGCCTTTAATGGCTGATACTCGCGGCGTCCGAACCTCCGTCCGTCTGTGCCCTGGAACGGTGCCAGTTGTGGCCTCTCCCCCCTCACACTCTCTCAGCAATCACGTGATGGCACAGCGGCGCTCGCGGCAACGTTCCTTCGTCAGACGTCTCGTTGCAGCAGTCGAGTGGCTCCCAAGCGGCCCGGTGATGATTCCACGGCAAGCGGTTCGGAGAACCACCCCCAAAAATGTGGATTTCTCCAATACCAAACGCCAGAAGAACAATGAGCGAATTCGCATGGCATAGTCAGTCGAATGGGAACAGGCTTTCGACGAACACAATTTTAGAATGTAGAAATTGTCCTTAAATTTTGGTTTTCGATAGAGAACAGTGGCGGATCGTCCGCAGCATATGAAACTACAGAATATTTTAGTGCATCGGAATGAAGGCCTGTGCACAAATACTTGGTCTGCAAAGACAAGAAGTGCTTTTAGATGAAATACAGTACGACATGACTCCCCATCTCGAGGAAGGAGGTGTCAGGGAACAGGATGCACCTGCCAGTGAACAAGGATGTCTTCAGACATCGTAATCTGAGCGTTGGACAGCGATGCGCAAAGCCGTTCAACAATTGTGTCGACCCAGGCGAATTATGACTGTCTGGAAACAGTTGTAAGCTGTTTGTGTTGAATCGCATGGGTGTTCATTTTGGCATAACCCATTCGTTGCCGTACGTAACGCTTCTAAGCTTGTGTCATCGCTCAGATGACCATTGCTCCGCTTCGGCACGGGTTCTTCAGTCGGGGCTAGCGGGGAAGGCGCCGGTAGCCAAACATAAAGAGTTATTCGCGGTGATTAAACTTACAAAAACGGTCTATAGACAGTATTTAGACTTCTTATAGACTCAATCTATTTCCTATAGATATTTATTTTTGTCTATTCGTAGTCTATAGACGGTCTGTATACAAAAGTCAGGTAAAAGTTCATGGATATCAATCTTTGTCTATAGACTGTCTATAGGCTGTCTATAGGTTGTCTAAACCTACGTTTAGCTGATCTAGACACAAAGCTATTAGCACACACTAAATTATACGCTCGAAATTGGATTACGCCTCTTTGATCTGGAACCCCCATCAAGCATACCTGGTAACAAAATTGGAGGCTCTGCGAAATAAAGCCGCCCGGTTCATATCTAAGAATTACTCGCGATCAGCGAGTGTAACTGAAATAAAAAAAAGCTCTGAATTTACCTCTTCTCGAAAAACGGAGAATGCTTTGCATGTTGTCATTTTTCTGCAAATTATATCACAGTCATTCATCCTTTGCTTTGTGCCATATCAAGCCAGCTCATCTGATATTCCCACGCATTGATCACCAACTCAAAGTCGAACCATTATTTGCAAGAACTAATCTCTTCTTTCATTCCCCTCTCCTCCTCGCCATCCGTCAATGGAATCTTCTCCCTGGAACCATTGCAGCTGCCAATGATTACGAAGCATTTGTAACCGCCCTAAAACGCAACTTCGAGCTTTAACCTTCATCCTTCCATTCCTCTTTTTTGCACTTCTGTTGAAGCACTGCTTTCTAAGAAAACTTGATTGTTTGTTTCCATGTGTCTTTATATTTTGAATGTTTGATGCTTTTCAAAATGTTCCTGGCCAAAGAATTTTGTAGTTACTGCAAATTTGTGTTGCGTTGTTTTTTCTGTTGTCCCCACTATGTAATGCCCGCTGGGGCCTTTAGGGTATTTGAATAAATAAATATAGGATTTATATTGCCTACCGACTGTTCTGTAGGGCCTCTAAAGAGAGTCTATAAAAGTTATAGACAGAAGTCTGTGCATAGTCTATAAACTGTCTAAAAATACTTTTGTAAGAGCTGACGGTGACTCAAACACTACTGAGGCGGAATCAGTGAGCAGTTGGACAGTGCTGTTAAGAGGACTCGATAGGGAACATCGGTTTTTGCCCAGTGATTGGTGCGGTAGAATTTTTAACACGTTGAGTGCTTCCGTCGATTATAGTCAAGCTTCTCACCGAATATCAAGACAGAGCAATTCGGGATCTCTTCGGGCAGAGAAGATGTGCTCATTCTATGTGATGTAAGGGGTCGGTCTTATGCCCTGCTGTTCTCAATAAAAACAAGTTCAAATAGAGCAAGACCTTCGTTGCAACTTTTTCCCCTTGAACACCGTAAAATGTGTCGACCCCAGATGAATTAGCGGTTGTCAAATGGGCAAGTTCGATGATTTGAAACTTATCGCAACGTCGTTTAAACATACAGAGCAGGACATAGATTTTGGCAGCACACTCCCTAGCGAGTCCAATATATCAATGAAGAATGGGCGACGGAGCAGACCTCCGTGTGGCACAAAGTTTTCCTCGTTGAACTATCTTGCTAAGTTATTCCCAATACGCGTCCTGAAGGTCTTTCGGACGGCTACCTTTCAATCTGATTGAGCATGCTGCCTAAAGCGCCCACAGGTACGACATCACGAAGGACACTATGCCAAAATGTTTTATCATACGTTTTTTTCATATAACAAAACTTTGGATGGAAGTGCTGTTTTTGCACGAAAGCACCTTTGACATAAGATGAACATGCGTCCAGTTGGGTGATAGTGGATTGGCTGGAACGAAGTCTGGCCGAAAAGCGGTCAAAATGCCTGCAGTTCTGGGGAGCGGATGCGACGATGGTTTATAAGTTTTAAAGACATTCCGTACGGAGTTAAAGGTGGAGGCTGGCCAGAAACCAGCAACAAGAGTGGTTGTTATGGGTCCTATAGTGGTTTGCGTCAAAGCATGGCGAGTAGCCGAGCTCCCCTTAACCTAATAAAGAGACCAAAAATAGAGTGCAGTGTACATTCATTTAGATATTTGACCATGTCAGAAGTGCTTCTGTCAGAACCTGGGGCTGATTTCCCACATGAAACCAGCACGACTTTGAGCTCCGGAAGCGTAAAATCACTATTTTACGCACCTGAACACTCCTTTATCTGGACTGGTGTTTCTGAGTTGAGTTGAGTTTAATGGCGCATAAGCGACTAAGGCTATCATGCGCCAAGCTCAAGGTATAAGAAATTGTTTTCTGTATAATTTTACAAAGGTATAAAAAATATGGGGGTGTAGAATGCCTAAAAGGTAATACCCTTCTGCCCAGTATTGAGAGCAAAACAAAATATTAAAGGTTTCAAAGGAGGCTGGTTACCCTCATCAGCCGTCCTTGGCTGAACAAGGACTGGAGGCCCCCAACCAATCAAGATAAAAACCTCAGCCCTTTTCTCTAGAATGCGAAAGTGGCTGAGGTGCATCAGGCAAAGTACTGGGTCATGTTTTACAAATCTTCAAGAACACCAGCTTTTTAAAAAAATCTAAAAACACAGGACATGTCCACAATTGCATTTTCACCTAAGATCAGTGATGGATGAAAAGGGATGCGTTGGCTATAAAACGGAGAGAAGAACGTTTTCCTTAGATTTTCGAGTTTAGAACATGAAATTAAAATGTGACTGACTAAGTTCGTCTCCACATGTACAAACTGGTTTGTCTTCTTTTGTTAGCAGGAAGTTGTCAGCAATGTGTGTGTGCCCTATACGGAGGCGACAGATAATGACTTCGTTCAAACGTTCCTGATGCACACATGACTTCCATTCACCGAGCACTGGTTTTATTAAGTGTAGCTTGTTATTTAATTCGCTGTCCCAAGAGGACTGCCAAATTTTCCTTGCCTGACATTTTAATAATTTCATGCAATCTTTATAGGGCACATTTGCATTCTTTATTAGCTTGCCACAAGCTTGAGCAGCACACAAATCTGCTCTTTCATTGCCCTTTATGCCTACATGACTTAGTACCCAACAGAGTCTAATGTTTTGTCCTTTTGCTATGGCTGTTGTATTGTTGTGTATAAGGACCCCAAGCAGCGGAGTTATTGCATTTCTGGAATGAATGACTGTAAGCACACGTAGCGAGTCTGAGTAAATAATACTGTTGTTGAGGTTCCCATTTACTATTTTTTCTACGGCTACACAGATAGCGTAACATTCCGCAGTGAAGATTAAAGCACACTGTGGAAGTCTTACAATTTTGTACCAATTCCCGTGTACCGCTGCAATTCCAACGTAAGCGTCTGTTTTGGAACCGTCTGTATAAAAGGCTGCGCAATTATTGTATTTTTCTTCAAGTGTGAGGAATTCTTGTATGATATGTTCTTGCGGGATTTGTTTTTTACGGAAGCCTGTAAGAGTGAGATCACAGATCTCCGGAAAGTTGTACCGTGGTGGAAGTGGACCTCGTCTTCGAGAAATGCTTGGCAGTATGTCTAGTACGCCAAGGTTCTGACATATGTCTTCGAAACGTAAGAGCAGTGGACGGGTAGCTTGCGGTTTATTGTTAAATAGTGCTCTAGATGGGCACTCTGTAGCGATGGGGTAACAAATTAGTTTGTGCAGTGAACGAATTATTAGAATGTACGAGCATGTGAGCATGGCTCTTCTGTCTGTAAGTGACGGCTCGTTGGTTTCAACATAAAGACTGCTTATAGGTGACGCCCTGTAAGCACTAGTTGAAAGGCGTAAACCTGAATTGTGCACTGGGTCGAGTAGTTTCAAATACGATGGTCTTGCTGAACCATACACTATACTGCCATAGTCTAAGCAGGATCATACCACAGAGCGGTAAATTTTTAGGAGGCTTGCCCTGTCAGAACCCCAGTGTTTATGTGAAAGGACTTTGAGTATATTCAGTGATCGGGAAGTTTTCTTTTTTAATGCATTAATATGAGGCAGGAAAGTGAGGTTTTTGTGAAATGTTATACCTAAAAATTTGTGCTCATTTTTTACGGGCAACTCGGTGTCGTTCAGATGTGGGGTAGGATCTGACTGTAATACTCGTTTTAATGAGAACAGAATTGCCACTGTTTTTTGTAGGGAAAACCGGAAACCATTTTTTTCCGCCCATGCTGCTAGTTTATTTATTGTCAATTGTATTTGTCTTTCACATGTCGATACATTGGAGTATGTGCAAAGTATTTGAAGGTCGTCTACATAGACCGAGTGCATAACGGACCTAGGGATTATTTTCGTAAGAGAGTTCATTTTCACAACGAAGAGAGTTGTGCTTAAAATGCAGCCCTGAGGTAATCCGTTTTCCTGATTGAAATTTCTCGAAAGGGTTGCACCCAGGCGGACATGAAAGGAACGATTAGATAAGAAGTCTTTTAGGCAGTTCAACATTCTTCCTCGGATGCCAAGCTCGGCAAGGTCTTGAAGAATCCCGAACCGCCAGGCCGTCTCGTATGCCCTTTCTAAATCGAAAAATACAGCGAGACAGTGTTGCTTATGAATGAAAGCTTCTCGAACAGTATTTTCAAGACGGACAAGGTGATCTGTTGTGCAGTATCCCTTTTTAAAACCACACTGATGGGCATCAAAAAGTTCGCAGGATTCAATAAAAAACGTTAATCTTATATTAAGGACACTTTCAAAAGATTTTGAGAGGCAACTAGTCAGGGCTATGGGTCTGTAACCACTAGGGGAGATTGGGGTTTTTTCAGGTTTAAGGAACGGTACAATAATAGTTTTTTTTCCAGGCTTCAGGTATTTTCCCTGATACCCATACTTTGTTAAAGAATCTTAAAAGTGCCTCTACAGCAGGCTTAGAAAGATGGGCAAGCATTTCAGAGTTTATTTGGTCGGGTCCTGGAGCAGTTTTCTTACCGGCAGAGAGTACAGTGTTGATTTCTTGGAGTGTATTAAGAGTATTATATTTTTCATTAGTACCTCTACTTGTTGGGACCCTTCGTTTTTCGGCTATATTTCTGTATTTAAGAAATGACTGCGTATAGTGTGCTGAACCCAAAACTACAGCGAAGTGCTCCCCCAGTATGTCTGCCTGTTCCTCTAAACTCGTTTGCGTGCCGGGTGTTGTGAGAAGAGGAATTGTGAAAGGTGAGTAGCGGCCATTTAATTTTCGAACTTGCTCCCACATTTTTTTTTTGATGTGGTTGAGCTGTTTATAGAAGAGACGTAAGTTTGCCATAATGTTTTCTCGACCTTGCGCCGGATACGCCTCGCATGTGCTCTCGCCTTTTTGAAAAAAATGAAGTTCTCATGAGTTGGGTATCTGCGAAAAACTCCCCAGGCTTTATTCTGTAGTTTTTTTGCCTCCTTGCATTCTCGTGTGTACCAAATTTTGTGGTTTTGGCGCACCACTCCTGTGGATTTAGGAATTGATACAAGTGCAGCAGAAAGAATGCATGCTGTGAACATTTCATTTATGTCATCTATGCTGTGGTTTTCTAAAATTATATCCTGTAAACTTGCTTTTTCTTGAAACAATGTCCAATCAGCTTAATGTAGTTTCCAACGCTGCGGTTTTCTTGGAATAATTGTTGGCGAGGATGACAGACCTATTAAAACAGGGAGATGATCGCTTCCATATGAATTGTCTAAAACACTCCAGTTAAAATCGCTAAAAACAGACGGTGAACTAAAAGACAAATCTAAAACACTCATTCTTCCTGCGGATGGGGAACAGTATGTGGGTTTACCTTAGTTCAGCAAACAGACATTAGTGGATAGAATAAAATCCTCGATGAGCTGCCCTCTAGCATCCGTTTTCTCGCTTCCCCAAAAACGAGAATGTGCATTAAAGTCGCCAACTACCAGGTATGGCTCTGGTAGCTGATTTAAAAGACCCTATAAGTCAAGCAGTGTTAATTTCAACTGTGGCTCAATATATACAGAGCACGCTGTAATCGTTTTATGTGCAAGCAGAGTGGCTGCTACTGCCTCAAGTCTTGTTTTTAGTTTAGGCGAACTAGCCGGGACACCGTTTTTGACTATAATTGCCACACCTCCTGACAGCCTGCTCGCCTGTTCTCGGTCGCGTCGAAGAACAGCAGAATTCTTAAGAAAATTATTGTTTTCAGGCCCTAAATTTGTCTCTTGTAGACATAACGCAACAGAAGCGTGTGCTCCTAGGATATCTTTTATGTCCCTGCAGTTATTCATAATTCCTCTACAGTTCCATTGCATTATGAAAGCCATCTTAATTTTGTTTTCCTATGTAGTTAAATCTAGATTAGGTTATTTGTGGCCCTTTGATTAGGGGCCTGTCTTTTTTTGACCGATCCAGAGAGCTCTGCCGACCACCCGACGTGGATGGCATGGGGCTGCCCTGGGTCGTGTCCATCGCCTTTGCAGAGGCGCTGGACGACCGTGCGGAGGGCACGTGGACATTAGAGTTGGACCTCGACCTGTGGGAGGAGGTCTTGGAGGCCACGGACACGGGGGTCTGCGAGGCCTCTTTTCGGGTTGGCGGGGTTGTGTTACCTACTCCACCCGGGGGATCGATGGCCCCACCACAGGCTCACTGCGAGTGGCCTGAGCAGGTGCCAAAGCCTGTTGTGGTGCGCCGCGCCCACGCACCACATCGGCAAAGTTTGTTTTGGCTGTGAAGGAGAATGCGCTTGTTTGTCTGCATCGCCCTCTTGCTTCTTTGAACGAAATGTTTTCAGTAGTTTTGAGTGTGATTATTGCTTTTCCTTTCTTCCAGGACGGACACGCCCTGGAGTATGCAGCATGGTCTCCCTCACAGTTTGCGCAGCGTGGGGCGCCGTCGCAGTCATCAGAAGAGTGATCTTTTGAAGCACATTTTGCGCAAGTTTTACGACCGCGGCAACTCCCTGAGCCGTGTCCAAACCTTTGACAGTTAAAGCATCGTCGAGGGTTAGGAATGTAGGGTCTCAGATTTATTTTTAGATAACCCACTTCAATTGAGTCTTGGAGAATACTATGTGCAAATGGTCAAGACTATGTGCTTTGTTGGTATTTCTTTGCCTTATTTTCTTATTTTTATCCTGTGGACATCAACAATGTTTTGTTCAGCAAGCCCTTCTTTGATTTCTTGTTCAGTGAGGTGCAGAAAATCATTCTCTGAAATTACACCCCGGACTGTATTGAGGGATCGGTGGGCAGATATGGATACAGGGATGTCACCCATGGACACAATGTTGAAAAGTTTTGAGTGTTGGATGCTATCTCGGAGTTCCAGTAAGAGATCTCCACTGGCCATTTTTGTAGGCTTGTAGCCAAAGCCCGAGGCACCCGTCAAACATTTTCTACAATGAATGGGGAGATCATTCTAGCAGATTTGTCACTTTGCTCACTATGAATCACATGAAGCTTAGGAAAAGTTTGTTTCTTTTTTGTCATGAAATTTTGAGTTACCTCGGTCCACTCTCTCTTGTGAGGGCGATCAGTTGCTGAGAGAAGGTTTGCCATAGAATAAGTGTGTTTTTCGGCTACGGTGCCAGCCACCCACCATGGAGCCCAACTTGGGGACGGGACAGGAACATGCAAACAAGTCCTACCCTCGCCAGCTGTACACCCCAACTATAACCCAATATGACGCAACTCAGGGTGGTTGGCCACACAAGGTTAACCCTCGCCGCCAGGAAAAAAGGAAGAAACTAGAAGTGAGTAGGAGACAGAAGAGTTGTGAGAAAGGGGTAGGAAAGTAAAAGATAGAGAGGAGGATAGGAAATGGCGACTGCCGATTTCCCCCGGTCGGGTCAGGCCGGAGGTGCCGTCTACAGGACGCTGGGGCCAAAGTAGTGTGTTGCCTCCGCCGAGGGGCATTAAAGGTCCAAACGCTCAATATCGGCTCAACCACCAGGATCCCCTTTTTCCCGGACACGGCGATGCCACGCACGGCTAGACGCGGGTGCTCGGGTCCGTGGTGATGCACTGTTCACCATCATCCCTTGTGGGGATGTCCCTGCGGATGCTCGGGAACCCGCGGTGTCGCCACTCACCGACGCCTGCAACCTGCAGACGCCCCCTGCGGGGTGGACTGGGGTTTCTCTCGGCAGCCAGCTTGTTTATAAAAAATATTCATGTGGTGCTCAAAGCTACGTGTGTGCTCGAAAGTGTTGCTCAAGGTGATCCTCATGGTATGGGACACTGCGCCAGCGGCGCTGATCAGCACATTGGCTTTGTACCACCAGTAATCTTTTATACTTGTTTTATTGGTCATTTTTCTTTAGGATATTCATAAAAGGGCAGTTTATAGTGGCGCGCTGAATTGTGTGAAATCGTAATTTTGGACAAGCAATAAAGAACGTGACCCAAATGACAAAGGTTCAATTATACGCAAATCTTGCTTTTAAAGGGAAATACTTGAACTCACTCGGAACACATTTGTATTCACAGCTGTCCAAGTGGCTGTAACAGCAGTGCATACAGTGACAAGTATCTGACTACACATAATAGGATAAACAATTTAATTTTCCAGATTTTCGAAGCAGATCAGGTAATAAAGGGCGGGTAGAAACGCGGGTGGTGCTATGACTGTCAAAAAAGCTTTCGTTTTTTATTCCTCAATAATGCTGCGAAAGTACAAAAACAAAATTCATCCTACCTGTTCAGCAATGTCATCCGGGAAGCGCACACTCCCTTGATCTAGTGAACTGCCGTTCGCGGGCAGGCTGCCAAAAATCTGTGCAGCTCTCGTAAACAGAACCATGTTGTTGCTCCCGGGCGCGCCGTGCCTTCCACGTGCCTCTTTCCTGAAAGCGCAGGAAAAACGAGAAAGCTGTTCTCTTAATGCACGAGGTAAAAAGCTCCCACCACACCGTTATGAAAAAATCGCTAGCGCTTCTTTTCACTCAACATACTTCGTTTGCACAAGCAGACTGTCTCTAGTTTCGATCATCGCGGCTAACACGATGGCAAACTGAACGCTCGATGCAAGTAAGAGAAAGCTACTCGCACATTTTGCCAGCATCGGGAACTGAAAGTGACGGTAGACTATCTGCCTGTCATTGTCAACTCCACTGTCTGAACTGCAGTGCATGTACGTACGCGTAAAAAGGTGATGCTCACTTGTACTTTTGGGTCTGGTTATCAATTTTCACTTCAACCTGCTTTCCCACAGTGCACGGAGCGCGCCTGCACAGTTGCGTCATACACATTTGCATTGTACTTCGCGCCCCTGGGGGTCCAAATTTTCTTCCCCTAGTCGTATCAGGGCCCACGTCTCCACCCCGTTCCACGTCGTTCTTCGCTATAGCGGAGGCTGGGCGGGTTGCGCGGATGCGTTGCCTATCATAGCGCTTCGCGGCTAAACGTGCGTGGCGCGAACATGCGCATGACAGATCAAAACAAACAAAAATGGTGCAGTCGAGGGCAGCTGTCAAGCGCATAGTTTGAGAGTATAGTGCAGTCGCTAGAATCCTAACTAACCGAGCTAGAATAGTTATTTTATGCGACAAGAACTGATTACTAGTGTGCATAGTAGTATTGAAAAAAAGGTTTATTTACCTACTCGGAGGTAACCCACATGGAAATTGAGAGTACTCCCTTCCACTTGCGAGGAAGATGATCGATCTTCTTTAGCTAAGAGCTCCTTTAAACTTCCTTCCTTTGAGGACTGCGGTATGAAATGGCGCGCATCTGCCAGATAAAGATTACTTTGGTTGAAGTTATTTCAAAGGAGTTGTGCAGTAGCCGTGTGACATATGTATTGGCTGACTTCAGGTCAGAAAAAAAACTAGTATTCTCTTTTGGCCGAAATGAACCCGATAACCTTCAAATCGCGCTTGCTTGTATTTTGAGGTATATATAAGACACGTTTTCTCATCACCTATTACGCGTATACCTCATAGCTCATTCGGGTTAGTTTCATTTTGTCTCCCGTGACATTTTGTTTTCCTGGAACTATAACCATTGTTTTCCAGCGAAAATTTGCAGTTTGGTGATTTTTTATCCGAAGCCACAGTTTTTATTTTTTTGCTCTTTTTGTAGAACAAATCACTCCTTGGAAAAATTTCGTCCGTAGATGTGTACCCTTCTAGTTAAGTACCTTTGCATCTCTGTAAATTAAACTGGAGAAAAAGCTCGCCTTTCTATATTTTTCGTTTTTCTCATGATTGGTAAGATGTAACAAACATGAAATTTAGAGAAATTTGAGGTTAAAGGCAAAACATAGATTTATTTAATCTTTTCAGCAGAAATAACTTGCACTGAAACATATTTTAGCAGTCTTGCCTCTAGTCTTATACTCAGCACCCGTGCCATACTGAGGCTTCTTGGCTCCCCACTTTGTACCTATGGCCTTCTGTATGATTTGTTCTACTTTATTCCCAGTAAAGTATTCTCTCCTACTAAAGTATCCAATCCAACTCAAAATGAAACTTTCACAATAGTCCCTCAGAAGTCATGAAATCGCACGCCACGCGCGAGGTAAGAAGAGCGCTGTGTAAAATGCGCCAGCTATAATAAAACATACCCTGGGATATATTTGCTTTCCCTCGTTGTGTTGAAGAATCAGTTGCGCTTATAAAAATTTCTAATTTTACTTTCGACAACATTTTTATAGCATCAGTTAGAGTGATTGATGGCACAGAAGTGCCCACTCGTTATTCAGCTTCGAATACTGGGTATTCTGCCCATAGGTCGGGGAACTCACTCATGAGTCGACTCACGCTGGTTCATTCAGGTTGATTCTAGAATCTGAGTTGTGAGTCAGTCCGGACTCACATCAGACCATGATCTGAGTCTTGAGTGAGCCCAGACTCACATTCAGATCATGTTCTGAGACGTGAGTGTGTCAGGACTACCATGCAGATTATGATCTGAGTTGTTAATGATCCCGGAATCACGATCAGGTCCTGATCTGAGTTGTTAGTGAGTTCGGACATACGGTCAGATCATGATCTGAGTTGTGAGTGACTTTGAACTCGCATTCAGATCATGATCTAAATGTGAGTTCAGACCTCTCTCTTGCGTTGCCCTCTTTCTGGAGCTGGCTGATGCATAAATTTACTTCGTGATAATTTACATGAAAGCAGACCGCAGCTGCGGGCTTTCAGTGAGATCTAATGGCAGCTTTTCAGGTGCATTCTTCTTCACGAACGAACAGCTCCCACTTTTGCTGGCATGGCCACGTCAGCTCTGAGAGCAAGAAATAACACTTAGACAGCGTGGACATTTGCCCCCTCTATTTAAGGGCAACTGTATTTCCAAACTTGCCTCTACAAATATTCACTAACGTGTCGTAGGGCACGGTGTACAATTTTGCAGGTAAACTAAAATTTTCTCCTCCTAAAATATTCCGGGCGCGCCTAAGAAGCGACGTTTAAAACGAAAGCATTTGCTTGAAAGTGTCTAAATATAAAACACGAAGTACAATGTATCGAGCGTCTATTTACGCCCCCGTTATTTACGCGAGCGTGTCGCGCCCACGATACCACAGTGCGAGCCTGTAGTACGGCACCACTCACATTCAACACCGCGTTCGCACAGCAAGTTTCAACTCTGTAAAGCCGATATTCCCACTAAACTCAAACGCAAGCATGGTGTCAGAACCGAAACAACGAGGCGAGCAGGGCGCCTAGCCGCGCAGTATTTATTCAGCTGCCTCGCAGCCATGTTAGAGGTTGGCGTTGGAACGGATGAAGCACACGAGTCCCGTACCTTTCCAGGGTGTTCACTGACTAATGTGTCATGGCAATGGAGAATTTATTTTTTCTCGCACGCCGAAAACTTTCGTCCCTGAGAGTACACGATTATTTCTGCAAGGATGCCATATCAAAACAACCAAAGCATAGGCTTGATATTCATGAGCGGAGCACATCGATCGAGTGCACAGCCTCGTTCCACGGTGCTTATAGAACGGTCAGCATTTTGAGCATGCAAGAAAATGACATATTTACCTCGTGGTGCACGTCGTAAACGATGTGATCGATGATTTATGAAGCGCATGTCCCGCTCAGTCATCCTTTCTCGTTGTTAATCGTCTGCTCCACAGAGCACACGTGATTAACGAGCTTTTTACCTTTAATCAAGCTCTGTTTCCGAAATAGCTGTTACGCTAGCAGATCTTTTTGAAGCCGCACTGCAGATGGTACATTGCGACGCTCCGCAGATGCATCGCGAGTGCCCGGCGGAGAAACCGCCGTAGTTGACTTTAGTGCGCCGAGAAAATCGGTGTTAGTCAAGAAGGTCGTGATGTCGCAACGACGTGACCTCAAACCCCCCACAACGATCACACAATAGAACAATGATGCCGTCACTACAGTTCCTCACTGGCGTGCAGGGTCGTGACGTCATTCTATTACCATTACCTAGGGCCTCTGAAGGAAGAAAACAATCACGCTGAAAATTAAAATGGTCTAGCCGTGACTTGAACCGCTGCCCTTTGAGTCGTGAGCCGGGCGCGATACACCTCGACTGCTCAGGAACGTTCACAACTTGGTTAAGGGGAGGTCTTGTGTATCTTGAAGTAAATAATTAAAAAAGAAATAAATTTTCAAATTAAACTTCAAAAATAAAAATAAAATTTAGTAAAGAACTGTGTCCTTGTCGGCGAAATGATATCCAAAGAGCCATTAGCGCTATCGCGTAATAAATTGAATGCCAAGCTTTAGTCTCCCCAAATTTTCCAGAAGGCATCTCCAGGAACCAACAATAAAACAAAAAAATGCCGAAAAAGGGGCCGAATAAAAAGGCTTTTTTTTAATTAACTGCAACTCGTGCACGGAACACACGACTAAGCCCGAAAGAGCGAAAACGTACAGAAAGAGGTACTGATAACTAGTATGGTGTTTCACCTTTGTTTGCTATTATGACCTTGTTCTTACACTCGTATGTACTTACTTAATCTATGGCCATACGGCTGCGATTTTTGCGGCGCTCTGATGTCCTTGCTTATTGACACGTTCTTATGTCCCTGCCAAGTGCGTAACAACATTTTTTGTGTTTAATACTGCGTTATTGTTACGTACTCATGTCTTCCTCCCTGCGGTATATCGTTATTTACTGTGTTTAGTGCGCACTTGGCAATACTTTGCGATTTACCATTAATGTTAATATCTGTGACGTGTGGACTGTGTTCTCCAAGTTATGATTGCGTATTGTGTGTCGTAGTGTGTTTTGGTTTGTTGAGCGATATGTGTCAGCTTTAGTAATTTCTTATCCTATCTGAAAAGGAGCAGCCGACACCGTTTTCAGGCGCGGATGTCTCCTTTTGTGTCCATGTAAATAAAAAAAGCTACAGATAAACTGTTCAATAACAAAAAAAGAAGAACTTGTGTAGAGGAACAACACAGAAAATCGTAAGATGATCTTAGCAGGGCAGCGTCAAGCAGTTAAAAACAAATTGTTGCAAGAAGCGTCAAATAAGCATGCATAAAGCCAAGTCAAAGGTAAAAAAGTTGAATTCGTGAGGCTTTTTCGCGCTGTTTCTACGGTCTATCTCGAACCAACTAGCCTCAGTCAGAGCTACCACTCTCTCATGACTGGCTACTTTCACCGAAAACTTCATCTTTATGAGCTATATAAGGTCAAATACTGAAATAGAGATATTATCGCCAATCGGTCGTTTTCGCAAGCAAAACTGCAATGACGGCAGGACGTGTACTTTGTGCCAATCCCTGAGGCCAGGTAACACTGTCATCAAGCTGCAAACGCTTCCCACCATGGAGGAAAGGAATCTAAGGAGAGGCCATCGGTATCCAAGCTGCGCGCTAGAAAGTGCGCCGGAGGTCACGCGCTTTCGCAAGGACTAGTGGGAGTCTTTGGTCGACGGCGCAGCCAATGTATAGTAGCGTTGGATGCAGCGGCGTCGTCTGATTTATTGTCTGCTGCGCATGCGCAAGCGCTCTGAGGCGGCAGCCAAGTAGGGCAGCGAGAGCAAGGAGGAGCCTTCAGGGCCTTTCGGTCTCTTTCGGTCATGACGTAACAAGTTTCAATCGAATACCGAGGGAAAAAACTATTAATTTTTAAATCCAATTTTCTCAGTGAAAAATGCATCTTTTGCTGGTGAACAAACGTCAGGCTAGCGTAGCAGTAAAATTGATTTTAGCTAGGAAAAATATTTGATAAAGATGTGCTCTGTGAACCTTTCCCTAACAAAAATGAATAAATGAATCTAACAAAAAATTAACAGCGCAAGACGTCACCTTTACAGGAAAATTCATTTACTTTGAGACTGTGGTTCCTTATTGGTATATGTAGTACGGCGCTTGGATGTACTTTTCCTTGTCGATGAAAGTTTTGGAATGGTAGATATTCTGAAAAAATTTCAACCTGAGGTTTCGACTACGATCTTTCAAGTCTTCCCATTTAAGTTTACTTTTGCTTTCTCTCATACTTAGTTGACGACCCCAAATACCTGAAACGAATCGCACTGCCCTATTCTGTATTGTTTCAAGCGTATCGGCCAGCTCTTCGGTATACGGGTCCCAGCAAACACATGTGTATTCTAACAATGAGCGCACATCAGTGGAATACAATTGTTCTATTAATTTAGATGGAAGTTCGCTGAAATTTCGTCTTAGAAAACCCAAAACACGTGCAGCCTTAACTTTTATGTGGTGAACGTGCCTAGCCCACCTAAAATTAATTGTTAAATAAACTCCTAAATATTTATATTCCTTGGCCGTGCTTAAAGCACCGTTATTTACGGTATACGTAGTGAACTGGTACAAGCGTTTTCTTGTAAAGGTGACGTGAATCTATTTTATTAATGAGAATATTAGAAGAAATAGTGCCCACTTGATGTCAGAAGTAAATAAAAAGGATTGAAAAGCAGGGCAGAAATTTTGGAAACATCTGTATGCAATAAAGTAATAAGATCAGGCTAGAGAAAAGGTTTATTGCTGCAGATCAGGGTATTCGACAAAAGGCGATGAAGCAATGAAACACGGTAAAAGAATGCAGCGCGAAAAAAACAAGGACGAACAGAAGTGGACAGGACAGCGCCCTGTCCTGTCCACTTCTGTTCGTACTTGTTTTTTTCGCGCTGCATTCTTTTACCATGTTCACAGACCAACAAGCCCAAACAGCCGCTTTAGTTCAATGAAACAAATAGGATCAAGGATGACAGAAAAATTTAAAGAAAGAAATGTTGCACATAATTTATCGAAGGAGGAAAAACCGGTTACTGCAGTTGCTTCCCTTGAGCAAAGGGAGTAGGAAAAGGCAGAGAAGAGGGTTCCTAGTGGCACGTCGACAGGCACAGATGGTATTCCGATAAAGATGGTAAGACCAAAATCCAAGCAAACATTAATACAAGTAGTGAACAAATTGATAGTGCATGGCAAAACCCCTGATGAATTGCGACTAACTAGAATGAACATTATATATAAGGGCAAGGGGGACAAAGCTCTCATAAGTAACTACCATCCCATAACTGTGACATCTGTGGTTTACAGAGTGGCGATGCAGATTATAAAGGACAGACTGCAGGCTTGGGTGGAGAACGAGGGGGTGCTTGGGGAGCTACAAAATGGGTTCCGGAAGCAAAGGAGCTTGGAGGACAATCTGTTTTCATTGACGCAGTGTATAGAGATTGCTGAAAAGGAACACAGGCCCCTAAGGCTAGCATTTCTGGATATTAGGGGAGCTTACGACAACGTCATTCAAGAGCATTTGTGAAACATACTGGGCACATTGGATGTGGAGGATGAAGTAATTAATCTTTTAAAATATGTACATAAAGGTAAGAGAGTGCTTATAAAATGAAAAAATTGTATCAAGGCCTATAGACATAGAGCGGGGGCTTAGGCAAGGATGAAATCTGTCTCCTTTGTTGTTCTTGTTATACCTGAAGGGGTTGGAGACCAAGCTAGAGATGAGCGGACTAGGCTTCAACCTTTTTTTTGGAAGCAAGGAGCATGGATTAAACAGTCATTAACGGGACTAATATCCGCGGATGATGTAGTGCTAATGGCTAACAACAAGGAAGATTTACAGAAGTTTATAGACAAATGTAGTACAGAGGGAGATAGATTAGGTTTCCAGTTTAGTAAGAAAAAATCTGCAGTCATGATAATTAATGATGAGGGCGGCGAGCATAGAATACAAGCGTTCACGCTAGAAGTATTGGATAAATAACGGTGCTAAGTATTTGAGAGAGCATGAAAAATATGTAATGAACAAAGCTAGTAGGAATGCAGCTGTCATGAAAAATATGGCACTGTGGAATTACAATAGGTATGAGTGGTAAGAAAGATCTGGAAAAATGGTGATGTTTCCTAGCCTGACTTTTGGCAATGCGGTCCTGTACAAGAGACCAAATGTTCAAGCAAGGTTAGGTATCAAACAACGCGGCGTAGGGAGGCTAGGTTTGGGAGAACAAGTCAATATACCAAATCAGGGGGTACAGGGTGATACGGGATGGACGTCGTTCGAGAGGAGAGAAGCTAGCAGTAAGTAACAGGAGCGATTGAGAAAAATGGGGGAAAAGCGGAGGGCTAGGAAAGTTTTCAGATACCTGTACATAACGAATGTTGACACGAAATTAAGAAAGCGAACTAGAAAATTGATAAGCAAATTCTGGGAACATACAAGATCTTTAAGAAGGAAATTGCCAAAGAGAATATCTATGATAATTATAGGCGGAGCGCTCTGTTGTTTGAGGCCAGGACGTGAGTTTTGCGGACTAAGACATATTGAGTCAGGTACCACGAGATAGACACGTTGTGCGTTCCATCCATCGTTATGTCTCCGTTTGCATGCGCTGAACAAGTACGAAGGTGACAAATACTGTAACGTCATGCAAAATGATTGCGTTTAGCGTACTTAAGCGTGCATAGAAAGATGGTACGTAAACACTTGTAACACTTCTGAAAAGACTTCTACCGCGCTTTCCTGATTGGCTGAGGAGGTCTCTGCCTTTGATAGTGCTGCAATTTAGTTATGGGATGGAGTATAGCTACTTAGAAGCGGTAAAAAAAACATGAACTTAAATGCTACTTTAAGCTAATGTGGGGATCTCGCTCATTCAAGTGCTTTGAATGTTTTATTCTGATCTGTACACTCACTTTCCTCATAATATAAGCCACGTGACGATCACATCGCTGAGATGTTTTTTGCTCGCTTTGACGAATACATTAAGCATGTCGATGAAAGCTAGACTTTCTTTTAGTAGCAGGGCCGTTTCGCAAAAAAGGAAATCCATACGTAACACGATCCGTACGTCAAATCCATACAATCTATACGTCAGTCTGACCATTCGAAAAGAGATACGGCCGAACTCCACAAGAGTGCGGAGAGCCTCAGAAGGCAATCAAGAAGCTCATAATTTGAAAAAAAATGCCGAATAGCGGGGTCGGCAAAGTAGATAATGAGAAAGAAATTGCAAGATAATGGATGAGTACAAGAAAAGTACTCTGTAAGGAAATAGAACGGCGCAAATTTCCCAAAAATGAAAAGAACGCAAACGTAGTAAAAAAAAAAACGAGAGCTGCAATCGAAAAGGGGAGTTAGTGTACGAGCTAGAAGTTATTAGTTGTTTTACTGCACTGACAGGGCGTTGTCCCCTGCAGCGGAATTTGCGATCCAAAAGCGTGTGAAATGAGTCAGACCCGACCGCCTTCGAGTGAAACAAAAGGTGATCAAATTCCGAACACCCCAAAAACAGGACCAGCCAGACGGGTAATAACAAAGCTTGTGTGAAATATGCAGGGCTTCGTTCACAATAGCCCTGCATGCTTCAGCAGATATTAGCAGGAAGTAAACAGGTAAAATTCTGACATCTGTTGACACAGCGTATACCGAGCATTTAATTAATCTGTTTGATTTCACCAGAGGAAGATATACTCAGTTTCGCACACCAGTTCCGTAATTTCAATGAAGCCAGGGGACATATTTTCTAACCGACTTGTTTTTCCCTTATATTTCGTCCTCTGCCATTGGTTGCGGCTCCCACTGACGTAGACCTTGCTAGAAGCTGTCACTTTGTGGCTGTTTCTATAAGCTGTTCCTTTTCTCTTGTCCATTTTGCGTTCATTTGGCCTTATGTCAGTAGTCACTCGGATATACCCGCGGCTTTTAAGCGTCTGTGGCCACCAACCCGGCCACTGGGTGGTTGGAGACCGGACCTCACCATTGGTTGCATATCACAGCTAATGGCGACCAGTGGTCAAGTGCGGTCGCCTGCTGTTGACCGAGCGCTGCAATGCATCTCATCATTGGCTGCATATTGTATCCAATTTCATCCAATGTTGAGGTCCGGTTGCCAACGACCCAATGGTCGGGTTAGTGGCCACAGACGCTTGAAAGCCGCGGGTATATCTGAGTAGCCACTGACAGAAGACTGAATGAACGCAAAACGGACAACGGAAAGAAATTCTGATGACAATTACGACGCTCCCTAATGCGAAGTTTGAGCACAGGTCTATATGGCTCGGCGGTGGCGAAGAGCGTGTGCTCCGGCCGCGCGCAGCTCTGCATTCCGGCGTCGGCGGCACTGAGCCTCTGCTCGGGCAGCTGCAGACGAAGCATTTCAGCCGGTTGCGTTGCTCATTCTTCAGAAAGAACTGGCCGAGGCGGAAGCTTTAAGGCGGAAAATGTATGGCGAGGATAAAGCAGCTGCTGCAGCTAATATGTCTTTTATGGTGGCAATTGGCTCTCTTGGCATCAAGACATCTTTGGCCAAAGAGCGCCAAAGATAAGGCGTCTGGACATCACAGGTGAGTTAATGTTTCCTTGTTTGCTGGCTTCCCTACTTCATTTCGTCTATGAGACTGAATGTGAAAGCTAGCGGAGGCCAGCATGGTATATCTAGCAAATAGAAGCGGTTGCATTGAGCTTGAAGATGCGAGTGCACCCTGATTCAATGAGGTACGAATCCTTGATGAATCTCGAGTGCAATTTTAGCGTAACATTTTTTTCTTCTTCAAAGAGAATATAAAATTGCAGAGTTTGAAAAAATATATCCGAAGTTTCTGCTTTCGAGCACCTGACTTTAAGCGCACCAAGCAGCTTTTGTTTTCGTACTGCCAATGTGCACAACCTCACCATCATACCAGAACACATCGTGTAGGGGCGAAGTGGAGAGTTGAACTACATCCGCGGCACAAATGCAGCGAATGGTTGATTTCAACTACCTTTTGTAAGTCAGCGCGTTCTCACAGCGTGGAACAGCTGTGTCAGCCGGCTTGGTTGGAACGTTGCTTGCGAACGGGAACAGAGAATGGAAGAAAAAACAAATGCTGCCGTTTTGTCCCGGATGCGATTCTTAATTTTTTTTTGCGTCATAAACACACTGACCGCGTACCCTCCAGCGCGGTTTATTTATTGTGCCACTGATCCGTACATGGAGCAACCTTTTTATCATATAAGTTGGGCATAAAAAAACTGAACGGGATTTTGCAGGGCTAAAAGCTGGCCACCTTGCCTGGAACGGCTACATACAACTTTGCGCCGTTCTTTGTTCACATTTCTTTGCCAGCAACAAAGCGTAGATCGTTACTATCATGGACTTCTTGCCTTTAGTGGACCGTGCGGTGGAACGCCACGGCGAAAATTTATGGGCGCTCAGTCGTTTTTTGTGGGCTAATCCCGAGTTAGCCCTTGAAGAGTTCAAGGCTCATGATGAGCTTTGCGGACTTTTGGAACGCCATGGCTTTGTGGTACACAGGAGGCACCTTTTGGAGACTGCATTCAGGGCTGAGTTCAACGCTCCTGGTGGGACAGAAGGTAGGCATGCTCTCATTCTCCTTTGCTTTTCTCTGATGCACTATTCGCTGAGACTTTCAGAGCTGCCATACTGGCATTTTTATGAAGAACCGCAAAGCTGAATCGATAGGGACGGCACTTGAATACCATTTTGTGTGAAGCTAGTCGACCTCAGCTTAGGCCTTGTGTACGAATGAGCTGCTCCAGACTACAGGGTGTACGTAAATACCTGCTGCATCAAACACATAGCTATCTCTTTTATTGCAACCGGATTTAATTTGAAAATTTGTTGATCGATGTCTGTATATTCATCTTTCACTGCAGATGGCCCGTATTTTCCATGTATTACAACTGAAAGTTAGGCACGAAGCGGCAAAACTGAGACAAAGCTTTACCTATACAGCGACCAGGCGAAACTCTACGCACTAATGTTTACGAAAAAAATGCGCTAGCGTTCACTCAAGTAATTTGAGTTTGAGCGTCGTACGCTTTTTCATGTGATATGCGCCATAGATATACAAGTGACTCAAGTCAACGCTTTTAAATTTCAGGGAACGCACATTCCTGTGAGTTACAACTTGCGGTTGGCTGAGCAGACGGTAGGCAGCGTCTGCGCCAAGTAGAACCTTTCCGTGGACTACTTCCATGCACCCCATCGAAGAGCGTCCTTGGGCTTAGAGAGGAAAAGCAACCATTCTTGTTCGGTTTTCGTGCTGGCTTCTTGCGAACCATTTTTTTGATGGCGTTGTTTATTGCCTCTGGGCATAAGGGGAGTTGGGAAGAAAAGAGAAAGGAAAGGAAAAAATGGCTGGGTGTTAAATAAAGCAGGAAAGGCGGACCGATCTAATGAAGGCGAGGAGGGAGTGGTGATGTGGCCCTTGCGTCCAATCAATATTGATGGACGGGTTGTCTTGGTAGAGACCGGCTGCTACCAGGTGGCGAATTCTAGTTGACTTCAGTGCCGGGCAAACCCACAGCAAGTGGTGAATGTCAGCCTCGGTGTCTTGCGAGTTGCAGACTGGACATCCTAGGCGTGGATATAAGTGGTGAAATTGAGGCCACGTCCGAGTGACGGCGGGAGTGAGGGCAACCCCGACCCGTATCCTCCGGAGCACAACCTCCTCTGCCTGGTAAGACCGCGGGGGAGGGTTATCGCACACGGAGGGACGAGAGCACGTGTGCGGCGCCGGAGGTGTTCTTTTCTTGTGAGAAGGAGGGTAGCATCATCCATACTGAGGAATTGAGGCATTGATGTGGGTGGGGTTGGCAAGCGGGTTCCAGAATCTGCAGATATTTGTGAATTGAGTAGGTCACATGGGGCCCACTCAATTGTAAAGGCTTGAGGGATGCGAGCCGCCAGGCGATGTATATTCTGGCACATTTTTGGGCTGCGGCTGACACGCCGGAGTAGACGAGTTGCTTGAAGGGCATTAGTACGGATGATAATGTGATCTGTACGGAGCAATTTAAGTGCGACTACAGAGTGAAGTGAATCTTGTATAGCAAGCAGCTCAACACAGAAGGAAGTAAAGGGTTCCGCAAATCGAAGCCTGGCCGTCTTGTTAAGTGCAGGCTGGCAGGGACAGTAAAGTGCAGTCGTCGTTACACAGCCCTGGATACTGGCATCAACATATATAATAATTGAGCCGCGGGGTAGGTGACTATCGTGTTCCGCGTTTCGCTCGCGAAGGGTCGATGCCCCGTAAGGTGAGGTTGGGCGACGTAGATCGGTAGGTTTGTTGTCGCTCAGCTGCACAAAGTCCCATGGAGGAAGAACTGACGGTGGCGTGAACAGTATGGTGTGTGATGAAGCAAAGGTCTGGAGTGCTCGCTGTGAATGCAAAAGGGTGGCCTTAACGCTACGAGCAACACGGCGCTGCTGCACAAGCTCGTCAAGGGTATTTAAGTGAGCATTTTCTTGAACTGCCACGATCGGCGTGATGCGTGGAAGGCAAGTGATAGCTCTCATTGACTCTCGATTGACGGCTTCCAGACGATCCCACTGAGCTCTGGTTAAGTGCTGGAACCGTGCTTGGTAAATGCCATGCGTCATGGGAGTGAGCGCCGCCGGTTTTGGGAGCAATACGTCTGATTAGGCCCAAAGTCTGCAACGCTTCCTTTTTAGCCTGAGAAAGCCAGACAGTACCCGTTCCGGACAGATGTATCGACAAACCCAGAATTTTCAAAGCCGAAGATTCTTGAACGGGGGTTCCAGATAGTTGGAGACGGATTGGTGTGGCAGCGAGTTTACGGCGTCCCAGCGGTTGGCCACTGAGGTGAACGTAGTTTTGCTCACGGAAGGCTGTAGGCCGACAGGCATAGCGTAATTTGCGGCAATATCTAAGGCTGACTATAGGGCCGCAGCTTGAGTTAGCAGGTCATGGTGAGTGCTCCACACCGTGATATCATCGGCGTACAGTAAGAACGTAACGTCAGGGACATCATGTAAGCGCCATGCAAGAGGAATGAAGGTAGTATTGAACAGTGTTAATGACAGTACCGAGCCTTGGGTACACCGCGAACAGATTCAAATCATCCTATGGAGTCACCACTGAGGCGTATGGCAAATCGTCTGCCTTCAAGGAAGGACTTTATAAAATCGCATACTCGAAGAGGGAGACGCAGAGCCGGAAAGCCGGACTTTGGAGTGAGCTCTTCAAGTGCACTCTTCACATGGGAAGTATTCAAGTGTATTCTTAACTTCTTTCCACCTGTTTGCAGGCTGAGTTGTTCGAAACTGGGTTTGCCCCCGAAGGGGCGTAGTGGGATTTGCGGAGCCTCCTCCAACCACACACCCGTGAAGAAGCCGTGTGCCGGGCCGGGGGTGGCTTGTACCCATTTTTACTGGTGGGTGTCTGGCGGTAGGTTTCGAACCAACCACCTCCCGCAGCCGAAGCGGACGCCCAGACCACTAGGCGACGACTGCTTCGACGCTTTTAGACGCTTCTTTCCCCCGGCACACCTGCGTAGCCCAGGGCCAATCGGGCCATGGCTCCGAAGCTCCTGCAGGGGAAGCTAGAAAGATCCGAATTGAAGCGAGGGAGAAGTGACGCCCTAGCAGTAATAGATGACGCCGCTCCTCAAGCTATTAGGAAGGTTTCGTGCGAACGGCATACGTTGCGAACAGCGCACGACGTGCTTTTAATAGCTGACACCGCAAAACGCGATTCTCTTTCTTGCGCACAAAACTGGAATAAGGAAAATCGATGAAGTCCTTCGTTTTAAATGTGCGGAGGACACCCTAGTAAGCCATTCGTTCGTACACAGCCCAACCACGTCGATACACATAAGAGGAATAAGGCGAAAGTCGATGGACTTATTAGGTCTCATGGAACAGAACGCTGCGTTGTTTTTATTTCGTAAAAATTGGCAACCTGAGCAATGACGCCTCACTCCTCCGCGAATTATTTTCCTCGACAGCTGACATGCTTAACCCGGTGTTCTTCCTTCTTCTCGTACTCTACGACGAAGCATTTTGGAGGACACATGGGCTCCCGCGTTTTGTTGTCTGCTTTCTCTTGGTTGTTCTGGTAGGTATTGTATTTCAAACAATACTGCAAAGACTGAATTCCGATAAGTATCACAGGGGCGAGTTTGAGCCGAAAGAGAATAGAGTCTGAGAATAGGTGGACTGGCGAACATTGGGGAGGCTATTCTCTGCGAACAAACTCGCTAGATGTGCGACGTGCCGCATGCTAGGGTGATTAATGAATAGGCACACGGTGGTTTGGCGCTTGTCGTCGCCCAATTTCTGCATCTTTGGTCGTTTCCTTCTTACGGTAGCAAGGGGTGGCGAATTAGTCCAACGCAGTGGTCTTTTGTTCTCTGACCCGAAGAGAAGCAGTCACGGAGGACGACGCCTTTGTTTTATTGCGGAAAATTCGAAGAGCGGATGACGTCATCACGCGTCTAGCGTTTTTATGTTATGTAATGAACAGCAGTCTCCAAGTGACCGCTGTCTTCTTGTTCTCCGACTGCCAAGTGGTGGCTATAGTGGTTGGCAGCAGTAGGCGCGCGGTTCCGAGTTTTACGGCGCTATACACTTTAAGCGCTTTTTCGTACTTTCGGGACTAACGACGACTGTTAGTCCCTCGTGAAGACCTTTGGTCACCAAAAAGACTAACTGCGGGACGGGCCAGCCCTTCGCGCATTGAAAAGACGGAATGTTTTGCCCTCGCTAGCAAAGGCAAAGGGAGAGACGACCGACATCATTTTTACATCCCGCTCTCTTGCTCTGCTCCGCTGTAAGTTACCAACTTTGCTGGAATGTTTGCTGCGTACAGAATTGCGGCCTTTTGCAATTGAAGCACGCGAGGGCAGCGCAACAAGGGGAAAAAAATGTCATAAGGCACTGCTGCTTTAAGAAAGGCTTAGCGGCATCGGAGCGATCGGCAGCTCAGAATGCAACGATATATATACTTTTCTTTTTGAACCCTATATGGCGGTAAGTGGCACGGTGCGCGCAAAAGATATAGGCGATTTCATTTTGTTTGCTGTAAGTATACGGTCTTACGCTGCGTGGCAATGAAGGGGAGCACTGAAGTGGTAAACGACCGGTAGCCGTCGCGGCACCGTGCACTAAACGCCGCCCAGCGCAGAATCATCGTGTTTGGTTGAAAGACGAGGCCACATAGACCCGCAACGGAGGCAAATAAAGAAGACCGCGCTGATACGGCGCCTTGAAACTTCGAGTGAGCGTTGCTGCGGTAACTGTAGCGCCAGCTGTGAACTGTGCGTTGGTATGCGGCTCCATCGCATTGTGTGAAGAATGCCGCTACAAGCGCGTCGTATTGGTTTTAGTGCTTATCAAAGCCTGCTGCGGAACCGTGTAACAAAAAAACAAGCACATATTACACAATTATTACGAACGTAGTGGATAAGTCGCCACTGGGCTAAACTTGCCTCCTCCATACGTTGTTAACAACACAGGTATTGGGGATGAGGAGGAAAAAACTTTTATTTTGGCCAGCCCTAAGGCCTAGTGAAAGAGAGCGCTTCCTCGGACAAGGCCCACTGATGGTCTGCATAGCGCATGTGATGCTAAGCACACCACAAAAGAGGGGGAGGGTAGGAAAATGAGGAGAGGTAATGGCGGTGTTATATGAGTTGGGAATGTGTTCTGTGTCTAGCTGGATTTCTGGACAGTTGGGACAGTGAGCTGTGTCACACCATCAGAAGTTGTAGAGAATTACCGGGACGAGGATTCTGTGTGAACTTTGCGAAGGACGTGTGCTGGTTCCGTGTTGAGTGGCGGGTGAGGCTGTGGTAAAAGTGCGCTATTTTCCCTGGTGTTCTGGTAGTGATCAGCTATTTTCTCCTTGTATGCTGCGGCGCCTTCCACTTACGTTGCATTTGGCCAGAGGATCGATGGCGCCCGGGTGTTGATTTCGCTGGCCCGTTAATGAACCAATTTATTTCCCTCGATACCAGCATGACCTGGTATCCAACGCAGGGTGAATGTAATGTTCGGACTGCTGTTATAAGCTTATAGTAGAATTTCATGTAAATGGGTTTCAAGTAGTCTGCGCTGCATATTGCGGATGGCTTTGCTGGAGTCGGTATAGATAAAATTAGTGGTCTGGTGTTTATTGAGTAAGGATGCTTCCTGCATGGGACATATTATCGCGTAAGTTTCTAGAGTGGTTATGTTGGGAGAGTTGGAAAAAAGCCCAGCTGAGCGAGTGATGGGTTCTGTCTATCCGGGTGCATACACTGCATGCATACGCGTGTGACCCGATATTAGACTGCGTGGCGTCCGTGCATATCGGTAAACACGTCCTCTCTCTGCGGTAATGGTTTGCATGTGCTTGACGTCGACCGTCATGAAGGTGTGGCGCAATGTTTTTTGGTATGTTTGGAAACGAGATGTTCCGCGGTAGCTGCAGGCCTGGCTAACATGTGTCTGTTGATGGGGGTGATGCCTGTGGATGTCGCATCCCTGCTCCGAACAAGAAAAGCGCGCTACTTGCCTAGGCAGAATCGGTGGTACCAAAGTTTGTACGTCAGTCACCGTTGGGCTGAGTCTCCTTGTGCACATAAAAGACGTTTTAGCATACGGAGACGTATTAGCGTAGACGTATACCGGACGCCTTCAGCGCGCGCGCCGTGACATGGCTGCGGCCAGGCGGAGCCACTGCATGGGAGCAGCCGGCGCCCAGTAAACCGGTATGCGTCTACGCTAATACGTCTCGGTATGCTAAAAACGTCTATTATATCATGTTTTGTTAATAAATAAAAAAATATTAGGGATGGTCTACAGCTGGAGCATCATATAAAGAACATTTTTTTGATGAAAGTGACGTTCAATCAGATTGGTATGCAATGTTGATGAGCTGTTTTTCCTGGCACCATTTTATTACTAATTGCTTGTAAATCATCATCAGCCTGACTACGTGCACTACAGTGCAAAAATGACTGGCGATTTGGCATTGGTAAACACGAAATATTGTGCGAAAGCATGGTTTTTTTTGCCGGTGGACACTACCGCCACACCTCTAAGCGTGATTGAGGTGTCTACTGACCCAGGGGAGCCCGTTATGCGACTTTCCTTTCCTCAAAATCAATGCAGTCCAATGGCAAATAATTGTTCGTGAAGTAACGGAACGTAGCCGGTGGATAGTGGCCGAAGAAAGAACGTTTACTGCTGGCTTTATAAAGACAGCAAAGGTCACATGACTCGCCATGATAAGCGGCACGTGTGAAACAGTCTTTGCTCCTGCTATACATCAGCCTGCGCGCTTGATAACATATCGCGCGTACTTGATAATACTACATCCCTTCCCCCTAAGCTGGAGTACGTGAGCCGATCTGGTGGCTTCCGTAGGCGAGTCGAGCGACGTGGTAGTTGTTGATCTTCGGCTTGAGAGCGGACTTTCCGTGCCTCCGTACCTTGATGATATTGTGCCTGCTCAGAGCTACTTTGAGCTTCGTCGTGGGTCCGGACTGGAACCGGCTTGCTAGGTAACGACCCCCCCCTCGAGCTGTGGCCTGAGTTGGTCCACGTGGCGCCGCTGCGATCCCTCCGGGGTCTAAACCATGCGTGCTTCCGTCGTGGACACTACAGTCGCCGGCATCCATTTCCGAGCAGACCGAAACTGGCACGACCATACAGGCTTTCCCGGTTGAAACCGTGTTGCTGATCTTGTCGCTGCTGGAACAGGTTCACCGCAGTCATTTTCTGTGACCTTGATGTCCGTGAGTGAAGCTGTCAGCCTGGTTTGGGGACAGAAACCCAACAGCAGTTCCGCTGGAGATTTCCCTCCTTCCAAAGGCGTCGTTTTATAACGGAATAAACTTGATTAGTCGTTCTTGCAATGTACCTACTGAATTCTTTCGAAGCCCTTCATTACCGTCCGCATGGCACGCTCCACCAACCCATTTGACTGAGGATGGTATGGGGCTGCTCGGACGTGTTTCACATGGCTTTCCTGCAAGAAACTAGACATGGTGGCATTTGAAAACTGTGGCCCGTTATCTGATACCACGCAGTATGGCAGGCCAAACCGTGCGAAAATACCCTGAAGTACTTGAATGGTTGTCTCTGGTGTGGCGGTCTTCAAAAGTATGGCCTCTAACCACTTTGTCTCGGCGTCAACCAAAACGAAAATTTGGTAGCCATTGATGGGGCCTACAAAATCCATATTCAACCTGTACCATGGTTTGTTACTTGCCGGCCATGGAGACGGAACTTCAGCAGCCGACATGGGCCAGCTTTGAATACATTGAGGGCAACTTTGAACCAGCACTTCAATGTCCCTACCTAGTCCAGGATACCAGAATAACGCTCGAGCTGTGCGCTTCACGGCTGTGATGCCGGGGGGACTGTCGTGCAGTTCCTTTAGCTTGAATCGCTGCGCCGCCTCCGGCAACACTACTCGATGGCCCCAGTACATCAGATTGTGGCTGGCGGCTAGCTCATTACGACGAGAAAAGTACGGCATCAGGTGTTGCTGTGCTGCCGATAAGTGCCGTGGCCAGCCGCGTGAGATCCACCCCCTGATCCGCTGAAGCGTGTCGTCCGAGCGGCTTAGGTCCGCTAGTTGCCGAGCGGAAAGGGCTACGGAATTTAAGCCCCGCGTATAAAGCACGTATTCCATGGGTTCTTGCCCTTTTCGGTCACCCCAGCCCGGCAAAGGTAGGCGACTGAGCGCGTCTGCGTTAGCATTTAGGTTTCCTGGGCGGTACTCTAAATGAAAATGGTAAGCCGACAGTAGCAGTGGCCACTGTTGGATTCTTCCCGCGGCCATGTGCGGGATTGGCCGCTCCGGGTGAAACAGCCCGGTCAGTGGCTTGTGATACGTCATGAGAGTGAAATGGTTCGCCAACAAGTAATCTCGAAACTTGGTAACGCTGAACACCAAGGCTAAATCTTTTTCCAGTTGCGAATAATTCCGCGCAGCCGGTGTCAGAGCTCTCGAACGGAACGATATAGGGTGGTCCCTGTTCCCGATTCGGTGCGCCAGCACCGCGCCGACCCCCACTGGCGAAGCGTCACATTCAAGCCGAAACGTCTTTTCGGGGTCGTAGTGGACGAGAAGTTCCGCTTCCCCCATAGCGCACTTGGCTCCTGAAAGCCTTTTTCATGCTCGGCTGTCCATTGCCATCGTGCTCCTTCGTCAACAGCCTATAGAGTGGAGCCAACGTTGTTGCAAGGTTCGGCAAAAACTTGTCGTAATATGTGATCAATCCCAAAAAGGATTTTAGCTGGCTCACCATCTGGTCTTGGTGCGGCGGTGATGGATTCCATATTCTGAGGGGGGTGTAAGCCAGTTGCGTCGATCTTGTTGCCCACGAACGTAACTTGCTTCTCGCGGAACCAGCATTTGTCAAGGTTCAACTCGTGTCCGTTGTCGCGCCACCGCTCAAAGACTTGCCGGAGAGTTGAGTCGTAGTTCTCATTTTCAGCAATAATGATGTCGTCCAAGTACACCTTGACGTAAGGAAGACTTTGCAGAACGGATTCGACGCGGCGCTGGAACAAAGCTGGAGCCGATGCGATGACGAAAGCGAGGCGGTTGTATGCAAACAACCCTTTGTTTGTGTTCAACACGGCCTTTTTTCGTGCTTCGTCGTCCAGTGGAAGTTTATTATACGCGTGTCGCAAATCCAAAGTAGTGAACACCTCGCCCCCCCCCCCCCCCCCCCCCCGGACAGAGGTTCGAAGACGTCCTCAATTTTTGGCAACGGATACTGTTCCAGATGTTTCGCCGAATTCACGGTTAACTTGAAGTCTCCGCACAGCCTAATATCCCCGTTTTGCTTCACTACAGGCATGACGGGCGTAGCCCCCACTCGGAAACTCTCACTGGTGAAAGCACTCCTTCCTTGACTTGGCGGTCGATTTCTGCAGACACTTTTCTCGAAGCGCGTATGGCACCAGTCGAGCCTTGAGGAAGCGTGATAGAGCGGCATCTTTTTTATGTAGTTTCACGGGTGGCCCCTTACAGCAACCCGAACTGTGCTCGAAAACTTCTGAAAATTCCATCAAATGTTTCGCTGTCGTGGCGTCACCGTGTATGACATGTACGTTCTGCGACGCGCATTCTTCCAGTAGTACCATGCCAGCCCTCCGGAAGGCTTGGATGGTGTTCTGGACGCACAAAAGAGGCTCGTTGCAATACGCTACAAGCAGCGAGCTGTCCACTTGCGTGCTACCGCAATCGATTTTCATAGCTACTCGGCCAAGGACCACCAGCGGCCCCAGGAAGCACGTCAGGCGCAGTGATGTCTTCTCCAGTGGAGGCCACCACTAGCGGTTATTCTCGAATACCCTTCTTGGAATGACGCTGATAGTGGGCCCTGTATTTACCAGCATGCTCATGTTCCGGCCTTCTCAGAAGAAATCCCTTTCAAATGGCCGTGCGGACTCGTTCCTAGTGTAGCTGTGAGCCTCCAAAGCGTTTCCTCGCCACTTCCGTCACTGCCATCTAGCTCCTTCATCGTGTAAGTTCCTGAGGGGGTTGCGCGACCGGTGGAACACATCCTTGCCAGGTGACCCTTCCGGCCGCACTTGTGACATGTCGCTTTATTGTATCTGCACACTTCCGAAGCATGGTTCGAGCCACACCTTCCGTACTGAGTGGACTCTCATGGATCCATGCCCACGTACGGCATTCCTCCTGTGCTTCTGTACGAAATTGGCAGCACCGTTGTCGTTGAAGCTCCTCTCTTGCATTGCCCGGACATTCTTTTCTGCGGCTTCCACTGCTAGAGAAAACGCTTCTGCCTCCGCCAGGCTTAACTTCTGTTGCGACATGTGTCGTCGAGCTTGTTCATCACGGATTCCGCAGACAATCCGATCCCGCAGCATGCGGTCCAAAAACTTATCGAAACTGCAGTACTTCGCGAGACGTCTCAGGTCGGCGATATATTCCCGTACCTTTTCGCCTTCCGCTTGGTTCCGCATAAAGAAAGCGTAGCTTGCTGCAATCTAATTGGCTTTTGGGTCGAAGTGGTTGTGCAGGGGCTGTATGACGACTTCGTAGCTCAAGCTGCTCCCCGATTCCGACTGGCACTGGCCTTGAAGCACGCGAACCACGTTGTCGCTCAGGGCCGACACCAGAAGCGCACGCTTTTTGCCCGGATCTGTGATGTCGTGGCACTCAAAAAAAGGCCACAAAACGAACACGGTAACTGCTCCAGCTACCGGTTGTATGGTCGGATTCGGGTGGCCTGGCTGTCATCGTGCAGCTATCCCATCCTCGTCGCCACTGAAGTAACGGAACGTAGCGGGTGGGTAGTGGCAGAACAAAGAACGTTTATTGCTGGGTTTTGCTGGGTTTATAAAGACAGCAAAGGTCACATGACTGACCATGATAAGCGGCACGTGTGAAAGTCTTTGCTCCTGCTATAAATCACCCTGCGCGCTTGATAACATATCGTGCGTACTTCATAATACTACAGTTCGCGTCGCAGATGGAAATCGATGGAGACGACGACGCTCTGCAATGGACAGCGCAGAAGTGTGCTGCAGGTTAACACGAGACGTGTTTGGCTGAGTCTTTAGGTCTGATCCCAGGTAAGCCTCCACAGCGTCTTCGTTGTAGCCGGGTGGGCCACGTACGGTGTCTGTCGTGCGCCTCGGTGCACCCAATACCGACGCTTTGGTTTGGTTGGTTTGGTTTATGGGGGTTTAACGCTCCAAAGCGACCCAGGCTATGAGGGGCGCCGCAGTGAAGGGCTCCAGAAATTTCGAACACCTGGGGTTCTTTGACGTGCACGGACATCGCACAGCACACGGGCCTCTAGAATTTCGCCTCCGAAATTCGACTGCCCCGGCCGGGATTGAGCCCGCGTCTTTCGGGCCAGCAGCCGAGCGCCATAACCACTCATCCACCGCGGCGGCAACCAACGCTTTGGGCACATTGTAGAGAACTGTGCCATGAGCTATACTGACAGGTTACGTCAGGGTAACAGACACATGTAGATGAGGTGGTGTCAGAGCACATCATGGATGTGTCGAATGTTGTGACGCGTCGTATGAACTGAGTCATGAGCTCACAACGGAAAGGGAACCAAAGGTTTCTGCACCAAACAGCACAGAGGGACAGCCTGCAAACGGACCATCTGGAATACCCGTCTCTAGACCCAAATCTATCGGACCCGGGCCTGCATGGGCCTTCCACTCTGAGTCCTGTGCTTGCTGCTCAGGAGCCATCTGTCCCTCAGCGATCACGACAGTTGGACGCCCCTTCTATAGAGTCAGTGGAGGCCCAACAGCCAGTGAATGTGCGGCAAGCCTGCTTCGCCGGTGATTTCCCTTCGTCGCCGGAGTGCAGCAGTGTGGCGAGCGAGGTGTCAGCCTCTAGCGTGTTTGGTGCTCCATCGGCTGTCAGAGTGGTTGCGAGCGACGTGGTCCTCTCGGCTTTATGGGCCGAGGACTTGGCTGTCTCGGAAGACGCCGTCGGCAATAGCGCACCTTTGAAGCGCCCTGCAGATGATGAGGTGTGTGTCGGTGGCGAGCTGCACCAGTTATGGTGGCATCGGGAAGGATAGCCTCAAAACGAAGAGCGATGCCTGTCCTACAGGCCACCGAATTGCAGGAGAGCCACCCAAGTGCAGAGGATCGCGTTCAATACGACAAACACAAAAAATGGCGAGCGTCGCAGCATTTCAGATTGCTACCTTTTGCGTTAGGGGTTCGCATGATCTTATAAGGCAACGTCAGTTATGGCATCTTTCAAAGAAATGGGATGTGAGTGTAGCAGCCGTCCAGGCAACCAAGCTGTCCCCTAATGATGGGACAGAAGCAACTCTCGAGCTTTTTTTTTGTCAGAATTCAACGTTACCGTTAGTCACTCGAGAGGCTTATCATGAGGTTGCACGCTATTCCTGGCCAACACAATGGGGATTTCTGCAGTGTCTTATTGCAGTTATCATGAAGACCGTCTTATCTGCTATGACCTCGCAATTTCCGCTGTACAGTGGCGAATTATTGGCGTTTATGGTCTTCTAAAGCTTCGAGATAGATGGCTATTTTTGTGACTAGCTGACTGTTTGTGCACGGACAGTAAGTTTATACTGCTGGGTGATGATTTGAATTGTGTTCGTAGGGATGAAGACCGAGCAGTGTTAAGTAAGCGTGATGACTCTATTGCTGCTGGACTTACTGGTTTGGCATGTGAATACAACCTTGTGGAGGTTGAGAAATTCAAGAGCCACAACATTCATTTTACTCATTTTCAGTGCTCCTTTAGTGCTCGGCTTGGCAGGATTTTCATTTCAGCAGGCATGTTAGCCAGCGTTTTTTGCTACTGGGTAAGGCCCATATTTTTCAGTAATCACTGCATGGTGTCTCTTCAGATAGGGCAGTACAGCCGACGCATACTTCACCCTCGAAGGGAGCTGTGGAAGTTGAATAGCTGTCTGCTTTCAGATGAGCTCGGTAGCTGTGCATGAGCGCAGGCTACTAATCCGCTACTTCTCACAATGCAGGTGTTTGTCTTCGCTGTGCAACTGCTTTTCGCCGCTCTACCGTCTGCCTCCTGTACATCAGTTTCGACCGCCGCCCTGAAGTTCCTTGAAAAAGGCCTTTTTCATCCGCCTGCCCCATCGCCTACCCTCATCGTTGCCAGAGGACGTCATCTTGGACCATCAGTGGCCAGTCCCATCACCAAGAACATCATCTGATACTTCTATCAGCCATATAAAGCCCCTGCTGTCATGGTCGCCACTCTTTGGGCTCAGTAGTTGTGCATCAGCGCAGGGTACTAATCCGCTACTTTTCACAACGAAGGTGTTTACCTTCGTTGTGCAACTGCTTTTCGCCGCTCTACCGTATGCCTCCTGTACATCACTTTCGACCGCCGCCCCGAAGTTCCTTGAAAAAGGCCTTTTTCATCCGCCTGCCCCATCACCGTTGCTGCCCCATCGGCTACCCTCACCGTCGCCAGAGGACGTCATCTTGGACCATCAGTGGCCAGTCCCATCGCCAAGAACATCTGATAATTCTATCAGCCATATAAAGCCCTTGCTGGCATCGCCGCCGCTCTGTGGGCTCGGTAGCTGTGCATCAACGCAGGCTACTAATCCGCTACTTTTCACAATGCAGGTTAGTAATAAGTTTACTCGATTTGGCAAAAAAAAAAACAGTAGCTACTTTTTAATGCAGCTGCCGAGCCCTCAGTGCTGCTGTAGTATTGCTGCCGACTGTTCACGTGTTCTTCGTTTTCTTTGACTATTGTCAGGCGATGTTGAAGCTAACCCAGGCCCCGACCGTTACAACAGCATACTTTCCGAGCTCCAGAAACCGGACAAGCTACCGGACTACCGGACAAGCTACATTAATTTCTGATCTGCAGGACATTAAACACCAACTGAAAACTACCGAAAGAACCTTGACCGGCTTAAACAAGCGCATGGACAATCTAGAATCACACTACGCCACACTTTATACTCTCCATTCTGAAATCGACGCCCTGAAAACATTAAAGACTGGACTTACCTGCAAGATAAAAAAAAAAAAACTGGAAGCACGTATGGACGATGTAGAAAATCAATCTCGCAGAAACAATCTCATATTTTACAATATTTCTGACACTAACCCCAATGAAACATATGTAGACTCGGAAGAAACAGTCATTCGCCATTGCTCCACTCAACTATATAGGTTTTGCCATCGAACCCAATCTAATCGAGCGTGCTCACCGCCTCGGCCGCCACTCTACTGATCGCACCAGGCCAATCATCGTTAAAATCACGTCATCGAAAACTAAAGACAGCATTCTTTCCTTAGGCAATAAGCTCAAAGGCACCAACTGCAGTATTGGCTAAGACTTCTCCCTTCCCGTTCTTAACGCCCGCAAACATCCTGTAGCCTTTGCCAAATCGGTATCCGATAAGTTCTGTTTGCGATTCAAGACATTACATATTGGTCCTAAACGCTACATATTCGATGAATCATCACAAACAGTAAACGAAGTAAAATAGCAACCATCTCAGCTCCTGTCGACGGATCGTTCTAAGCATGTACACCAAAACGCTCTTTCATTATCAGCAATCTTTACTAACGTGCGCAGTTTCATTTCAAAGCGCGGCATTGTTTCCCATATCGTCACTTCATCTGCCAGTAACATACTAGTCTTGACAGAAACGTGGCTAAACAGAGATATTTTCGATAGTGAAATGCTTGCCGACTTGCCCAATTTCTGTGTTTTTCGCAAATATCGCCCAGATCGAAGGGGAGGAGGGGTACTGATTGCCACCGCTAGAGATCTATCATGCACAACCATTAACCTTTCATCAGATATAGAAATATTATGGGTTTTATGCCACGCTTCACCTAAATCAGTTATGATCGGCGTTTGCTACAGGCCTCCTAACAGCCCAGATTTCCCTCGAAAACTTAATAACGCATTGAATGAAATTAAAGCTAAACACCCTAACACATGCACTCTCCTATTCGAAGACTTCAATTTCCCGAGTATCGACTGGAATAATCTAACCGCTACAGGTAATAAGGATGGTAATGAATTTCTAGACGTTTCCCTTAATTTTAACCTCACTCAAACTGTATCCGAGCCAACTCGTGTAACCGAAGACTGCGCTAATATTCTAGATCTATTATTAACGGATAATCCTGAATGCGTTCATTTCATCACGTATCTACCAGGCGTCAGCGATCACCGCGTCATATATGCCGGTTTCACGATTAAACCATCTTTACGCTCAACAACTTGAAAAAACAACTATCCGATTATACAATAAATGAAACTATACAGCAATAAATAATGAACTTCGCGCATTTTTGCCAGGATTTCAATATAACTTTCATCAAAGATCCATTCATGATAACTGGTCTTTGTTTAAGAGGAAAATCGACGATTTGGTCGACAGGTTTTTTCCGAACATGAATATACGAACTAACCCTCTAAACCCACGGTTCACAAATACACTCAAACGCCTTGAAAATATAAAGAAGCGTCTTCTCCGATCGGCCAAGTTGCTTCCCTCTAAGTACGCTTGGAACAAATATTACGCAGCCGAAAAACCGTACTTACAAAGTATTCGAGAAGCCAAGCGCTCCTCTTTCAACTCCGATCTGCCTAAAATGTTGTCAACTAACCCCCGTAGGTTCTGACAAGTCATTAACCCCCAGCCATCACCCACTATTTCTCTCACGATGGTTCGGGTGCCACTGTATGCGAAACAGAATGCGCCAACATGTTCAACGCAGCCTTTTCTTCCGTGTTTACTAATGAAACAGATCCGACATTTCCTGCAGACGCCCTAGTTATTCAAGATACTATGCCTTCTCTTACATTTTCATCAGCAGGAACTTCGTCACTAATTGAAAACGTTAAACTTTCATCCTCTGCTGGAACAGACAATATCAACGCTAAAATATTGATTAATACCAAAGATATATGTTCATCTTTGTTGTGCTTGTTATTAGTTCAGTCACTCTTCACAGGTAAAATGGCCATAGACTGGAAAATTGGGAAGGTCGTTCCAGTCTACAAATCAGGTAACAAGAACTCGCCGCTTAATTACCGTCCCATCTCTCTAACTAGTATTCCATGCAAAATCATGGAACACGTCCTCTATACCCATATCATAGCATTCCTTGATTCGAACAACTTTTTTCAACCTGCTCAGCACGGGTATCGCACGGGTTCTTTCTGCGAGACCCAACTTGCTACGTTCATTCATGATCTGTATGCTAACCTTGATTGTATTCTACAGACTCACATCGTAATTTTAGTTTTTGCGAAAGCCTTTGAGAAAGTACCCCATAAACGCCTGCTGATAACTTTCCCAATTAAATTTGCACCCCCATATTTTAAAGTGGATTGAAAATTTTTTAACTAATCGTTCCAAGTTTGTCTCTGTTAACAATAATAACTCTAACTCACTCTTAGTAACGTCGGGCGTTCCACAGGGATCTGTGCTTCGCCCACTACTGTTTCTCATATACATTAATGATATTCCTTCAAACGTAACATCTAACATACGCATGTTCGCTGACGACTGTGTACTTTATAGTGCTATTCTCACCACCGCTGACTAAAATTCTATTCAAAAATGATCTTAATGCTGTTAAGGAGTGGTGTAATAAGTGGCTAATGAAACTTAACCTACGTAAATGTAATCTTTTGTCCATCAGCCGCCGTCTTAATCCTCTAATCTTCTCTTACATAATATCAGAAGTTCCCGTACAACTAGTTCAGTCATACCACTACCTAGGCATAATTTCTAGCGATTTTTCTTTGAGCTTGCATGTTACTAACATAATATCGTCAGCAAACAAGACGCTAGGTTTCCTCACGCGCCATCTTCACCATGCTCCCCAACATGTGAAGTTATTAGCTTACATATCATTCGTCAGGTCCAAACTAGAAGTTGCACCGCATTTGGAATCCTCATCAAGCTTACCTCCTCAATGCCCTCGTATCTGTACAAAATCGCGCTGCTTGCTTCATTCATTTATCGTACTCTTAGTACATCAGCGTTTCCTCCTTAAAAACAGCATCCGGATTATCACCCTTATCGCTCCGCCGTCGCATTGCCAGCCGGTCTTTATTTCACAAATTCTTCCACAGCCCTATTCACACCGCACCTTATATTCTTCCCGCAGCACGGATATCTCATCGCATCAGCCATCGCCTACAAGTTGCCCGTCCACGCTCACGCACCGTCACTTTTTCTAATTCCTTCTTTCCTCGTGCAGCCGCAGACTGGAAAGGCCTTCCAAACAACGTTGCCATCATCACTTGCCCTAGTCTTTTCGCTGAAAATGTAAAACTTTCCTTTTATTGTGAATCTGTGCTTTTAATTGTTGTCATCCCTTATGTAACACAACTCTTTTGGGGCATTTAAGGTAATAAAATGAAATGAAATTAAATGAACCTGCTGTATCTACTTGTTTCAGGGATACGGAGTCACGCGGGGATCTCTGTTTTGAAAAAATGGGACTTCTTTAAACAGGAAACAAAAAACTTGGCTAGTGAAGCCTCACTGAGAATTGCGTTTCTAAAAAGACACCTTCTGGAGCTCGGGGGTACCTTTTTTGAGCTACATGAGTTACAGAGGATTAGCCCAGGTGCCTATGTAGAAGATATCACTACCGTAAAAGCAGAGCTTCAACAGATTGAAACCAAAATATACAAGATGCCTTGATACGGTCTAGGTCCTCTAGGTTCCTGGGTGAGCAACCATCTCGTCGGGCCCCGAGTGACAAAAGGCAGACCGGTTTTGTCTAAAGAAATATTGAAAATTCAGTGTGAAGATTGCACATACAGTGATGCTCCTGATATTCTTTATGCTTTCTTTCACTATTATCAGGAGCTGTTTTGGGGTTGTAGGGTCAAAAGTGGGACATCAGATTATATTTGCTTACTCGAAGCCAAGTAGGGGAGGGACCTATCACTTTGGACGAAATTAAGTCAGCCATTTCCGACCTGCGGGGTCAGAAATATCCTGGCCCAGATTGTATTACTAGCGAGTTCTACGAAACGTGTTTTCCTTTCCTTATGCCTGTTTCGAACGAGGTTTTTCAGACATCTTGTGATGTTTGTTTTTTGCCTCCCACTTTCCATTCGGGGCACACTGTATTATTCCCAAAAAGCGCGGATTCCAAAAATAGTTGGACATCGTCCAATTTTTCTTTCTAATCTAGATTACCAACTTCTTGCAAAGGTTCTTCGTAATCGTCTCCAACTAGTTGTCGCTGAGTTAGTAGGTTCTATCAGGTCTACGGTATCGGGTATACAAACCCATATTCATATTCCACGTTCAGTATTGGAGGCAGTATCAGAGGAGACCGGCAAAGTTGCTCTTATTCAGATTGAACTTGCAAAAGCATTGGGTAAAGCTCGTAACGGTTTCTTGTTTGCGGTCTTAGAGCATGCAACTATTGGAGGCGTTTTGATCAGAGGCATAAGACTGGGCTATAAACAGTCCTATGCAAGGTTAATTGTAAAGCAAGAGCTAACCAAACCAATACCACTGGAGTTATCTGTTCGCCAAGGCTGTCCATTATCTCCTTTGTTGTTAGCCCTATATCTTGAACCCTTTTTACCTCCGGATTATTAACCGCGCAACTATCCGTGGTTTTTCTCTTGCACAATGTGAAATGAAGCCTATGCTGATGATTTCGCCCTCTTATGTTCTGATAAATAAATTGCAGTCGGGGCATTACATTTGACTGAACAATTTTGTGAGGAAACATGTCTGGCTGTTAATTTAGATAAATCTAAGGGATATTGGTTGGGTCATTGCGGTGTGGCGCCAAGTCATATTGGTGGCATAAGCTGGGAATGCGGCACCGTTAAGTACTTAGGGGTTCTTCCGCAGAAAATCCGCAACAGTAGAGCCTACTGGGATTCACAGATAATATTCATCAGGCGACAAACCCAGGCTTGGGTGGTGAAGAACTGTCAGTGTTTGCTGGAGCTCAAGTCTGCAACATTTTTTATTATTTTCAAAACTTGCCTAAGTGCCGCAGCTTCTCCACTGTGCGAGGAAGAAAGTGCAGGTGACGCAAAGAATATTCGCTACCTTCGTATAGCGCTCCCAATGGGAATCTATGCGTATTAAAAAACCAGGTTCTTTCTCTAGAGTCTGGCGGAATAGGCCTTGTTCACTTATTCTTGCATCAGCTTGTTCCGTGTTTTACCTTCTTCAAATCGGCAAACCACCCTTTTTAGTATATGTGCTTATAAGGCGTCTGAGTGCTCATTTTCCTCTCCTATTCGCACCGAATGGACATACTCGGGGGGGGGGGGGGGGGTGTCTTTATGGGGATTCCTTATGGAAGTTGCTGACAACTTAAATTTCCTCACTGTATGCTTTTCTTTATATTAACTGCATAGTGTCTGCAGAAGGCAGACGTCTCAGGTACTTACAGAGTATTTCTTCCCTGTACCTTTGTATCAACAACCTTATCTGGAGTTTCTTGACCCCAGTGTTTCAAAACGTGTTAAGCGAATGTGGAATTCATATGCTCCAAAAGCATTCTTCTTTTAAACAGCACACATTGGCGCTGCCTGTCAAGGCGTGGCTTCATGATAAGAAGAGGTGAAGGCTATATCTATGAACGCTATATATAGGGGTTGGTTATATTTTGCGCATTTCTTAGCACCGGATTGACAGTGTGAATATGGTTTATTGTCGAGTACCTTTTACGAAAGTCAGACTGATCATTTGCTTTATGGAAATGTCAGGCTGTCCTGATTCTATTATCGATTAACTTTGCAAATTCCTTGTATGGAAACGGATGGTATGCGGATCAGTCTAATTTCTCAAGCCCTTGAGGTCCCCTTTCTTATGGATTAGGATAATGTTAACGTTCATTCAATATTCCGCTACGCTCGAGGTTATGAGGGCATTGCACATAAAGAGTGGGCAGCTTTTTAGCACAATGTCCACATCTCCTTACACCAGATCTGTTACCTTATCTTCCTCAGCTGCTTTCCTCTTATACACTGCTTCTAAGGTTTTCTTTACTTTCTCCTTCGCCACCGGCAGATTCTCCAATTTCTCTGCAATACTGCTTCTCCCATTAGCGTCCTGATCACTTCTGTTGCTTTATAGACCAGTGTAAAACTCCTCGCCACTTTCGCTATCTTATCCACATTGGAAATTACATTTCCGTGCTCGTCTCTTTGAGGATTCATCTAATTTTCGCGTTTACCTAGATTAACTCTCGATTTCGTAAGAGCTATCTCCGTCCTTTACAGCAGGCTCGATTCTCCCTATGTTTTACTTCATTATGTGGGTTACCTTACGCTTATTTATTAACTTTGATAGTTCTGCGTGTCCTATTCGGACTGTTGAGTTAGAAGCTTTCACGTTATAACCTTTCTTAAATACATCTTTCGTCTCCTGACAGAGTTTACCGATATCCTGTATAACTATCCCACTGCTTGCTTCTATTGCGCACTCCACAATGATATCTCTGAGATATCGTTCATGGTTTGAACACTGAGGTAGCCTTTCTCGGTTAGAACCAAATATGTGTCCTGCATCGATATCTTGAATTTTTATACGGTACCTTTCGCCGCTATATCCATGATGGTCTTCTTTCTTACTAGTTTCTTCCGTTCCATGTTTTAGACCAGGCTAATTCGATACCTCGCCATCTTATGGCCAGTACAACGCACCTTGCCGAGCCCCTCTACATTCTGCACGATACCATAGTGTCAGCACAATATGAAGTATCTTTCATTTTGAGTATCCTCATCCGGGATTTTCCACGTTCATTTCCTGTTCTTCCTTTTGAAGAACAAAGTATTCATGATCCGCAAATTATTTCGTTTTGAAAACTCCACTAATAACTCCCGCATATTGTTCCTAAAAAATATGCCATAGTGGCCCAGTGTATCCTCTTCAACCTGATTATTGCCGACCAAGGCATTGAAGTCGAACGTCAGTACTGTATACTGTGTTTTTACTTCACTCACTGCCGATTCCGCGTCTTCATAGAAGCTTACGACAATCTAGCTGGCCATCATAAGTGGGTGTGGGCGCCTAGGCCGGTACCACCTTTAATTTGTACGTATTAATTACAACAAGGCAGAAAACTGAGCTCGTTGGTATACGTTCATGATGATAAATCTGTTATCATATTTGTTATCATTATGATTGTTATCTTATGACAGATCTGTTGTTACCTTATCTTCACCAGCTTTTTTCCTCTTACGCAATGCTTCTAAGGTTTTCTTTATTTCTCCTTCGCCACCGGCAGATTGTCCAATTTCTCTGCAATACTGGTTCTCTCATTAGCGTCGTTTAGAGGACAAGCCAGTTTCAGCGGAACATCTGAAGGTTTTACAGTTGGGACCGAAGTTTGGTTTTGAGCCCGTTCTTCATCCCGCGGAGAAGCTCGCTCTCTCAAAGCCCGTGTGTGGGCGTGTCTCTAGCGACTTTTGTCCTAGATGCGTGGACGAGTGCCTTTCGGTGCGGAAAAGGACCAACGAGAAGCAAAGGAAGAGCGGGAGCACAGACCAGCTGGGTTAATATATGCTGGAACATGACCAGCGGCTGCTGGTTGCTGACAAGGATGGAGTGTTCGTCGTCATGCCTACCGGCACGTTCAAGGAAAAGCAAGTGGGGTGGTTGACAAGAATTATAAAGAAGTGCAATTCAGAGCGAACGCATAGAAGCAGGCAGTGACACTTCTTCAGAGCCCCAACCTTCTACGTCTAGCGTCTTCAGTGAAGGCAACCTCGGCAACCCATCTGGAAGCCTTCTTCAGCGTGAAGACGCATAAGGAAGATATGCCCTTCCGTTGCATCGTTTAGGAGAATAACTCGTGGCAGGATAACGTCCCAAAGTATTTACAGAGCAATTTAGGATTTCTGAAGATAGATGACCCATACAGTATCAAGAACTGAGAAGCCGTGGTCAGGTACTTGATGGATTAAAACCCTGGGCAGTGCCATTTCTTCAGCATAGATGAGGATGACCTGTACTACTCGATGCCACACAACTTGTTAATGAGGTGCTTCCATTCATGCATAACTGGTGACAATGATGAAAAGGTGTTCATTGAAAAGTGCGGTGTGTCCCTTGAATCCTTCCTAGAAATTCTGTCGTTCTATTTGAAATCTTATGTAATTGGTTATGGTGACCCTTTCTTCGTGCTACGCGCAGGGGTGTGCATTGGGTCTAGGATAGTTCCTGCTCTTAGTAGCATGTTCTTAGGCTTTGTTGGCAAGAAGGTAGATCTGAATTCAGCTGGCCTGTTTCGGAAGGCCTTTCGTTACGTTGATGACTACTTAATCATCGTCGACAACTGTGACAACTTCGTACGCAGGGTAATAGACAGTGAAATTGTTTAAGGATAGTGGTATGGGCCTCACGTTCACGCACGAGGTTCCGAATGAAGGAGAGTTGCAGTTTCTAGACCTTCGAATGATTAGGAAACCAGGCTATCTTTGTTGTAATTACCGTCCGCGTTCCACGAAAAGCCTCTTAAATTTTGCGTCAGCACACTCGAAGCTCATCAAGGATGGAATCGCGGTCTCGTGTTTAAAGTCAGCTGCATCAAAGTCTTGCCACTATCGCATCATGGAAAGTGTCGATTATCAGGTGGAAAGACTGATTAACAGTGGATATCCAGATCACGTGATCGGCAGAGCCAGCGAAAAGGTTATTCGCTGGATAAAGGGCCGGGGAGAAAACGACAAAAAAGAACACAGCAAACCCGTGGTAGTACCGTACGTGCATCGACTTTCACACGGATTAAGAAAGTTGCTGGCAGGTACGGCATTCGTGTCATGTTTTCGGCTCCCAAAAAATAGTCAACGTTATGTCCTGCGATTCAAGCTAAGGCGGAGCTGGGCGCGAAGAAAAGAAAAGGAGGATGTGCTGTCAGGCATGTATCACCGTACGTGGCGTGAAAAGTGGGCACAGTGTACAAGATCCCCATGTAGTGCGGAAAAGTGTCCATAGGCCAGAGAGCGGTCGTTGTTTGAATGGGCGGCTGATGGAGCATGCCAGAGATTTAGAAAAAGGTAACACTTCCAATAATATGGTTCTTCATTGTCATGACTGCTGCAAGCGCAAGAAGAAATGTTCTCCCATTTTTTCCAAAACCTGTGTTCTTTTTCGTCACCGAGATCGTGTAACACGGGAGATAGTTGAAGCCTATCATATCGCTGAAACGGGGCATACATGTGTTTGTGACCCTTCAGTTGGCTTGTCTGGTGGAGAAATAAGATTTTTGTAAGAGCGACTGAAAACCGCATGTTAATCTTTTCCTGCTCATCGGTCGGCATGTGGCGTGCGATTACTCTGGGTTTGTTTTGGTTTTTGTACTATATATGGAAGCCTCTGAGTAAAAATTCTTGTAGTTGAGAGTAAGCGCTGGTCCCCTCTGTGTCGTTGTTTGTGAGTGCCTGGATTTATCATAATGGGCCTATTAATAACTTTAACTGCTATAATTGCCTCACTCTCGTTAATGCTGCAGAATTTCTGTATGTTGTATGCTACATCCCTACTTGCCGGGAATCCCACATGTAGTTTTCGTTTGCTCTCTAAACCATATTTGTATAGTATGTGCCCGCCCATTAGCATTGTACATATTTCACCTATCCTTATAACCTCCCTAAGCCCTACAATGGCCACTGGGCCCTTGAACAGCACTGCTAGACTAGCGCCACCGGATAAAGTTCTAGCGTTAAAGATTGCCAGGTTCAGTTTCCGATATAGCCTGTTCTTGTAGATGATGCCATGTTTTAAGTATCATGCATTAAAAAAAATATTAGCCGTGGTCAAGTGGATGGCGCCCTGCTCCCTGCCAACGATACACTGGCTGGATTCCCAACGCGGGCACGGAATTTTTATGCGAAAGCACTGCTTAACCAGCAATGCTGAAAAAGCTGATGTCTGATGGAAGCCCCTCACATACCCAACGAAATAAATTAAATATCGCCGCGACTAGGTTTCGAACCCGCGGCGGCGCGAACAGATCAGCTTCGTTGGCCACTGCACGAAAGCGCTATGCTATCGCCGTTTTTTTAACATGGTATTTTTTATAGCTATGTAATGTTCTACATATATGTACAAACCATGAGGAAAACACTCGCAAATGAACACAATACATCGTACGACACACCTAAACAAAAAAGCACTAGAAAAGACGCTACACACATCATAGTACGATACCTAAGCAACGATTCACTAGAAAACGGGAAATGAAGTGTACAGCACTAGGAGTGGTTGCAAGGCCGGTTCAAAATCGGTCTGCGCATATAATTCCTTAATATGAACAATCAACCTGCTGAAGTGGCCTTTTGCAGAAACAACAGATTCACAATGTCGGTCCACCATGCGTGTTTTTTACAGGTTGTCTAGTCCAATCAGAAAGAATATGTCTAAGGGTTCGTCAACAAATGGCAGAGCAGTGAGATATCGTACAGAATATAGTGTCATGTGAAGTCTTTTTTTTTTCAATGTCCGTTTCAAGATATCCAAAAAAGAGTATTTCGTATTTGCAATTGAAGAAACAATGCTCAATCATTTCTAGAGCATCACAAAGGCTGTAATTTACCGTAGATACAAAAATGCCCTTTTTCTCTGGCCATGCTTTAACGAGCAATGTCTCGGTATGTAACTTATAGAGCAATGTATTGGTACACGTCAGAGGGGCATTTTATGTACTCGCTTGAGTGCGTCATGTAACGGTAAACCGAAATACACAGAGCGGTACATGGGCGTAGTGAAGGTCACAGAAATTAAATAATTGTACAATCGTTTCCTCGACGCTGAAAAGAAGAACTCAGTGGAGAAACAAACAAGCAGGAAACGAACAACCAAACATACCTCATGCATGAAGCCTCACAAACACGGGCGATCAGAACATGTCAAGAGACAGTGAGGTTCGGTAAACATGAAATAAATTTATTTGCAAGACTGCGCACTTTTGGGTGTGTAGTGTCACGGAAAAAAAATGAAACGTGAAACTATCTGTTGGACACAGAGGTGGGCAAAACCAAGGGCGCCAGCGCTTACAAACCCGAAATTTAGGTTATCACGTCTCATACATTCAAAAGACAAATCCCACACAAAAGTGGCAAAAACTCGGTGAAAACTGTGAATTAAAGCCTTGTGCAATGGATAATTTGTTGTGGATAATAAATGTTAGTGGTGAGAAATGGGTCACATGTGGTCTTCCTGCCAAAAATTGAAAGACCATGGAGGACAAAAGTCTGAGGATAGCGCTGAAGAGCTGGAACGCGATCTTTCCAGTAGTGTGCATAATGCTTACAGGCACTCGGAGGCCAATGTACTTGGGCGGTTTACGTGTCCATTGCATGCCAGCATATTCAGCAGGCATCGATCCCCACATTCCAAGCCAGAGACCGCAACACTTAAAACGATTGATCCGAGCTCCTGACACTGCACCGAAGCCCTCCGTTAAACGAATAATTTCGTCGATGCTTGGCTTATCAGCACGGAAAAACGCAAGGTTTTCTGCATAAGCTAACAACTTCCGTTCGTGACTCATAATACGGAAACCACTGACGGCTGTACTGTTTACAACACTTATGCAAAGTTATTCCTAGTATAGTGCAAAAATAAGCGGGGACAGTGGGCAAGCTTGTTTCAGAGAGGACTGATTGCGGACTGGTTGTGAGAGGCAACCATTTACAACCAAGCGCGTGGAACAGTTTTTGTGACAAAGGCGCATCCAAAAAAGATATTGAGCCAACATTGCCGTAATTTGAAAGAGAAAAAAAGCAATGAATGGCGCACTCGATCCAACGCCTCTGCCATGTCAATTTGGAACAGTGCTATTTGTTCATGAGTGTCACTGCAAAACTGCTACACCGTGCGCGCAACATGTAAACAGACTGTACTTACCGTCCCCTCAAGCCACATGTTTGATGAGGTCCAATCAGAGTAGACATTGCAGGCTTTAGCCGATTTGACTGTACTTTATCGAAACACTATAATCAACATTAGAAATAGTTATAGGTCTGTAGCTAGGACAACGCCCGTCTTGTCTGCCGTGTTTCTGCTGTGTTCAGTGCCGTCGTTTGCGCTGCCCTCATATAACTCATTGTGAACCAACTAGCCTAAACACAAATTTTAGCCTTATCATTTTCTGGTATTAAGAAAATACGAGATTTGGTAAATGACGTTGGCAAATGTCTCGCATCAACACTGGTCTTAAAAATTTGGAGGAAGACAGAAGAAAAAACGGATTTAAATGTCTTGTAAAATTGTCCTGACAGGCCGTCAGGTACCCTGGTTTTCGAAAGTGGCAATCGATCAATTTCATCTTCCAATTCCCCAAAGATAAAGGGCCACTAATTGCCGTGCACTCATCCTCGAAAAGCGAATTAATCACAGACAGCCAGCGCACTACATGAATATCATCAACCGTGCTTGAAGTGGCAGCAAAAAAGAGGGGTGTAGTGATTTGCAAACTCAGTACATATTGCATCTGTATTTGTGACCAGTACGCCATCACAGCAAGGTTCAGACACCCGCTTGGTAGCCACGTGGCGATGTTCATCAAGAAAGCATGTCTAGCTGCTGGGTCCTCAGAGCGCAAAGCACGATTGCTGCGGGATCGTACACGGGCCGCCAGAAGGCGCTCTGGATCGAAATTTTGAAGGTGACACTTGTAACGTGATGTGTGTCGAACTAAGAACGGAGGCAACTACATGGTGGCAGGAGCAAGAAGAACGCGTAGGGTTTATTGGTACGCCTTTATATAGGTTATGGCGACGGGGCACTAGCAATGCCAAGCGGACAGCTTACGGGCGCGACATGATAAGGCAGTCAATGTGCTGTAACGATAAGACAGATAGTGCATGCCCGATACAACACCTAACAGTTGAAATTTCCTCTGTGTATAAGCCTGCAGCCTCACATTTAAGGTCATGCCGATTATAAAGGCTCTGAAGAAACTGGTTCTCCTCACTGTGCTGAAAATAAGACGTTGTGGATCCGATCTAAATAAATATAAGCCATGAACTTCTTGGTAAACCTCTGTCAAGCCGCAAATAATGGGGCTGACATGAACAAAAAATATTCCAATGCTGTCCTGACACGCTGCTTGAAATTTTTCTTGATTAGCAACGAAGAATTAAGCTCCATAGTGCCCATAGCGGCTGAAATTTGGGACGGTCACAGTCTCCAATCCGCGCAATGACCGTGGCATGATCGAAAAAAAAAAACAAGCATGACACCGGACTCGGCACTGGAGCGATGTGCCGCCGGCGTTCAATGGGTTCATTGGCATTGGCGTTGACAAAGTTTTAGACTTCGTCGATTCTGAGGAAAGAGAGAGAGAAAAGAATTTTAATTAGAGGAAAGGAGGAGGGTTCAGCCTGTGGATATATAACCCTGGCCTGCTACTCCACACTGGGGAAAGGTGAGGAAAGGGAAAGAGCGAATGAAGTTGATGATGGCATAATGCAATGAGTTTCATGGGGTGATGTCCCCCCCCCCCCCCACACACACACACACACGCACACGCACGCACACTGGCTGGCACTCGCATCGCGGTGATTAGGAAAGGAAAGGTACATAACAGACTCCCTGGGTCAGTCGACACATCAATTGCGCTTTCGAAATGTTTAGAAAACTATCCACAATTTTTTGATGACACTGACACAGATTCTGGCTTTCGATATGATTCAGATCGCGTATTTTTAGAAGGTATATATATTTTTTAATTTAGAGAAATTGTCAAATTGTACTATTTTTAACATTTAAAAAAATATCAACTTCCTCTCGGAAAATAAAAAATGACCAACTTGCTTCCCTATACGTCTATTACTTACAAGAAATGTAACGGGTGATGAAACTGACTACGACGAACTGAAATAAAGCAGTAAAAAAGCAAGAAAGTGCGTTTTAAACCATAAACAGCTGTTTATTTCACCGCAAGTTGGTCCGAGTTAAAGTAGACACGATGGCTGGCTTACTAGAACAGTTTATTGCCTTAAATTTACAAAGTTTTAAACGAGGTAATTTGCGTTTGAAACAAGAAAAATTATTCTTGAAGTTCAGCTCGTGTGCCGTAAGTTGCGTCGTCTATTCACACTCATTCACCGCGGAGCATGCGGAACCCGGCGTGACACAGTTATGACCAGATAACCGCTACAGTTTGCCCTCACTCACAGTCATGCATCTTTGGGACTGGAGCTAAAGCAGATATCGCATGACATTTTCGCTTTCGTAGTTCGACCTGCTATGGCTCCAGGCAGCCAAGAGCAGAACAACGAGGGCATTGAATGTGCTGTCGTACGCGTGCCACTAGAAAGGAACAACCAGCCGGCAGGGTAACCGTACCACCAGTCCTTTATTTATGCCAGAATAAGATCGAGGAGAGCTCGACCCACGGAGCGAAGTCCTCAACACGGCATCGAGTAGCGCGAGACACGCTGGCGGTGAGCGCGGCCCGATTGCGCGGAGGCTTCTCGCTCTCGAGGGGCAGCATAACGTGACCGCGGCACCGGCACTCAGCGTCGCCTGCATCGCCTCGTCCTCGCGACCTCTACACGCCTGTCGTGGCTCTGGCAACAATGACTGAGTGCGGCATGAACACACTGAATAACAACCTCACTTGTGCATGTGCCACCCCTGCAGGGCTAAGGAAATCTTTTCTTGCGAATGTCTGTTTGGCTACACAGCGCTCCCATGCTGTGCTATGCGGTGAAGAGGCGCAAAGAGACGGCGCAACTTTCTACGCATGAGCTGAACTTCAAAATTTTTTTCCTCACTTTAAACTAAAACCACCTCCTATATAATTTCGGAAATAAAACGCAGTAAACTTTTCTACTAAACACGTTATCGTTTGTATTTTTACTTGGACCAACTGAGTGGGAAATAAACGGGTGTTTATATTTCAAGACGCACTTTCCTGCTACTTCAGTATTTTATTTCACTTCGGCGTATTCAGTTTCACTAGCTGCAACATTTTTTATAGGTTATAGACGTGTGTGGAAGCTAGATGGCCATTTTTTAATTTCCGAGGGAAAGTTGATATTTCCTTAAATGTCAAAAATACTATATTTTTACAATTTGTCTAAATAAAAAATATTTATACCTTCCAAAAATACGAGATCTGAACCATATCGAAAGCCTGAATCTCTGTCAATATCATCAAAAATTTGTGGATAGTTTTCTAAAACTGATTTTGATCGATAATTGTGCGGTGCCTCGTTTTCCGCCTTTTCGAGACGTTCAAACTGAGCAAACTTCACGAATAAATGTTTTGTCAAAAATATTTAGGCTCAGATTACGCACGTTGTAATAAGTTTCCATGAATTTTCTTTGAACAAATCGCGGAAATGGTCGAGCGCAACGTCTGGGACGTTTGGCGTGCAATGACTCGCCCTCTAGTGATGTGGCTACTGTGTGCATACTTTTTCCCCAGATCCTGTTACGTTTCTTGGGTGGCTGTGCACTTTCGTAATTATCTGTGAACCTGTACGGGTATCAGCTTTCAGTGGCAGATTAAACAAGAGCATAAGAAAGTCATGTTACGCCGTTACAAACTCACTGCGGCTATATTGAGGTATCTGGCGACAAACGCCGCTTTGGAACCTTGAGCAGGCTACGGACCTTTTTTTTCCATAGCACTTGACTTGTGGCCTATAGTCTGACCGGAAAAGTGTTGATCGTCTCTCCAGGACCCACAGTGGCTATTATGGCGGAGTACGACGCCCTGCCAAGTATCGGCCACGCCTGCGGCCACAACTTGATCGCCGAGAGCACGATTGGCGCAGCCCTCGCTGTCATGGAGGCCATGCAGACCACATATGCTGTCCGCGGCAAGGTGCTGAACGACGGGTCCAATTGATATTAAATCCTCCAGTGTGTTCCCGTACTCCATTCCGTCACTGCTAGCCCGCGATTTCAGAGGCATGGGTCATCAATCGCTTTTCAAGACACATTCATTTTAGACTATTTCACGGTCTGCCTTGTTGTATGTATCTTGCGGAAAAAGCGATCAATTTGAAGATTACCATTACTTGATCGGTGCGTAGGCACAGTTCTTTGCACTTACATTAGATGTCATCCTTTGCAGTAAAAGCACTTGGATATTATTTGATGCGTGAATATAATTTCAACAAGGCAGAAAATTTAGCGACTTGGTACACGTTCATAGTGGCAAATTCAAACGCTACAAGAACAATGACCCAGTAGGGGACACAGCACTGTGTCCCCCTCTGTGTCGTTGTTCTTGTAGTGTTTGAATTTTCCACTATAAATACAATTTCAGCTTGCGCAGGATCTTGTTGGTGTTCGCATCGTAGAGAATTGGTAGAAAGAAAAATAAAACTACTCCTACCGGGGGGGGGGGCAGTTATTCGAATATCAAACAAAGACCAAGAGCTATGGTTTTGTTCGCACTTCACTTACAGTGTGCTTCATCTTGTTAAAAATAACTGAAACAAGTGAACGGTTTTGCCCTGAACCTGCAAGGAAGAGCGAATAAGGTACAACTGCATAATAATCATCAGAATAATATAGTAATATACTGAATACAGTCGTTTTATCGGGCTCTTGTCTTGTAGCAACGTTACGAAGAGCGAGATTAGAAATTTAATTCTGTCCTAGCACTAAGCGTGTGGAATGTACTGGGCCAGACTTTTCAAGGCAAGCTGTTCTGGGATGAGTCTCTCAGGCTACATCGTGGGACAAGGATAGACATAAATGGTAGGACTGAATGACAATGGCGGAGGAGGCCTTTGCAAAAACGTATTTTATCCCCTAAATAACTGATATGCCTAGTCACTTACGTCATTTTCTAAATGGTCCCCGTTGCTTAAAAAACATCTAGAGCAAGCTCTCGAGCAATACGACCAGATGTGAACCGTCTTTTTTGCGCTCGTGTTACAAGAACCACTCAAACAGTAATGCAAGGACCGCAACTAGACACTGCTTTTGACGTACTGTTTTTTACCCGAAGCATGACACGCACTGCGCAAGTACAAGGGCGAAACTCATATGGAAAGGACAAGTGAAACTGCGGCAGAACCAATCCCGCAATGGCCAGAAAAAATTGATGTGATCATGGAGGGGGGAGGCGGAGGGCTCAAATTTGTTAGAATTTTTTAATTTCTGATTTGGCGGATTGCAAGTCTCTGCAAAACTGAGCAGGGTTGAAGGTTTATTTCGACGGGCAAGAGCACTGGGATTTTTCCTCGTGGAATTGTCGTAAGTATTCGTTGTACACCCCTTTTTTGCATTTTTCAAGTTTTTATTCATAAAACATACAGCGACTTCGAAAATTAAATGTTGCACTGTTACAGGTTCCAAATTAAAAACTGCCTTGGGTGGGGGGGGGGGGGGGGGGGCGGTCTTCTACAACATGAAGCAAACAATTATAACATTAGTTGATTGATTAGAACTTTACACTAGCAAAAGCAAGCGAACAGCCAAAGGCAGTGAAGAAAAAGCACTTTCATTAGTTCATTAGGTATCATTCAATATAATCATGAAATGCTGTTTAATGCGAGTCTGAAATGAACGTAAAACATATCATTTAATTTCAAAAAGCCACAGTGTTCCACAGTGATATGCCAGCATTGGCATGGTTAGATGTAACCTAAGGAAGAAGAAAATTATAGCACTCAGAAAATCTGGTGTTATTTCTAATATTTAAGTCACCAGTAAAAAATGCGTCCACTTGTATATTGCGGTTCATTAATCGATACATAATGAGCTGTGGATTCAAAAGAAAAAGTTGGCAGAAAGGCAAAATATTTATCTGACGGTAAAGTGGGTCTGAGGGAGAGAGTAATGGGCTAAATGTCATTAGTCTAACAGCATGGTTTTGAAGGTGCTGAATGTGATATAAATATGTATAGCATGTATCGGACCATGTTGACCAGCAGTATGAGGGCTAACTATGTATATGAGTGTAGTACGGTGATAAATATTAAGGGCTGAAAATAGCGGCACGTTTTGATAATGATATCAAGGCTGCGCTCCCAAACACTTTGAAGGGTGCAAGCGACATCGTGCTGCAATTCGGCTACAATTGCCAAATTACATAAAGCTGTCAATTAATGGCCGGCGCTATTCCACAATTTTGCTTTCAAGAATCAACCTGTCTATAAAAATTGAACTCTCCTAAATTTAAAAGGAAGTCCATAAATAAACCTCTCTCAAAAAAGAAATGACCTCACAGTAAGGATCATAAGATGGCATGCATGTTGGTTTTCATCGTTCACAAGAAATTCAAAAGATAGAACTAAAAACTGAATCACAACTTTGCAAAGTATTCTCGGAGTTTTTCTGCGCAGAAATTTACCCCTGGGGGTCGTCTCGTCCGAACTTGAGTGAATATATTTTCACATTTTTCGTGCTATACTTCACTGTGGTTCCGGTAACCACAAAATGAAAGGAAATGATAGGCTTGTTTCGCTCAGTTTCACATTAAACACGTTCTTCCCAGCATTGTTCTACGTCAGAAAACTGTACGGTGTATTCCATGGCGCCGTTCACTGAGCAAATGGATTGGTCAGAAGCAATCCTAAGAGATTTCGCGATCATGTCGTTGCGCAGCTGGTCGTCTTGGGGACGCCGGCGGAGGAGAACTGTGGCGGCAAGGAGATGCTTCTGCAGAGGGGAGCGTTCAAGGACATTGACGTGGCTATGATGGCCCATCCTTCAGTCGAAGACACGCTACGACCGAATGTCGTTGCGAGGACAAAGGTACGAGTCCGCGCTACCTGGTAGGCTTTCATGAGGACAAGCCGTAGTCTCGGGTGCGTCACTGATTTGAATGCACAGGAAATCATTTCTCCCTCTGTTGAACGTAGACAACGGCAGGAAAGAAGCGTTAGGAGCAGGTGGATAATTTCCTTTTAGCACAAACCGGATATATTTGTTTTATCTGTGCCGTAGCAGGATGTACTGCGAAAATAAAACTCAACGCGCTGTGATTGCATTTTTACTGCCGACACAAGGTCGCTTGGTGTTCACATCTGCCACGACTGTGTGATGTCAGCACACATTAAAGAACGCAGGGTGTTCTAAATTAATCCGAGGCCCTCCACTACGGCGTCCCTAATTGCCCATGTGTCTCTTAGAGATATTAAGCCCCACAACTTACAATTTTCTTAATCGAGGCAGAGACAGGCAGGTTCTTTTTTTTAAATACAACAATGAAAGGTCTCCGAACACAATATAATTTACAAAAATCACTGCATCTGTAGGAATAATCTCATATTTACACCTGATGTTCTTACTTTTCCGGTTTCCAGTGCGTAATTCTGTACATCGTTACACTCCAAAAACACAAGCTATCAGAAATAATTTGCGAAAATTTGGCTCCTTTACACCAAAAATCTTTATATGACCAATATACCAGAGCTTGCTCATTGCATGCTACGTATTTTAACACATTCCAGCGCATCTGCGTTGTTTGAAATTTAATGCGGCTCTGAAAGGCGCTGTAATAAAATTGTGGTATGCCTGGGCTATTAAAACACGCTTCTTCACGAGTATTGTCCAGCAAGGATGTTTTTTAGTGCGGTTCGCAGAAGATAAGTTATCTATAGTCGTAATTTGAATTTCATCGTCTTCGCGCCTTTCCCTCTCCTTTCGTGGGGTCAGCACTCATTCGCCGGCCCCACCTCGGAGCGGAGCTTCCTGACCCGATAGAGCTACGCGGCTTATTGGCCGCGGTCATGATAGCTGCCGGTCCTTTGAAATAATATAACCAAAATCCGCCTCTGAACTTGTATACGCTGGTGCGAGTGACGGAGGAGGGTGCGAGCTGGAAAAAGTCGCCGGGAAGGGCTCGCCAACTTTCGCGCGTGATTGTGGGTCCTCTGCTGCTTGTAGAAGTGCATTATTTGGCTCAGGTTTTCATGACAACAGAGTGCAGTGATTGAGCGAGTTGATGTCCTCTCCTCGGAAAGTGTTTCAGAGCCCCTTTAAGGCCCCTGCTGCAGAAACACCGCCTTTGCTTCAGCTTTTTACTTAGTGCCTCTGGGAGAAAGAGGGAGGGGGATTGCGTTAGCAACCTTCAGGGTGCAGTGAGCGTTTGGCAGAGTTAAATGAACCTATATTTAACCAGTTTAACAGATATCTACATAGCATAGGTCGGCTGTAACAAAAAGTATCTCCGGTTGTACGACTCCCGTCATCACCACGTGCTTCCGATAAAAATACTCACAGTTTGCGCCGAAACAGTGGCTACAAAGCTTGGAGCACTGGACATCTCAGGGATGCGGTGCATCGAGCGACATACGAGCTGGGCTGAAGCGTTCGTACGTGCGACAATGGCTACGCCGCACTTGAGCACAGAAGATATCGTATTAATTCCCAGCATGTCGCGTCCGAGTGCAATATGATAAAATTTAGTATAAGGCTCGCTCACTTCCGGTGATATACCTGCACATCAATTTACAGTGTCATGTGCTCACATTGTATGACGAACCCGCAGCCCCGATGCAATAATGCCTCCAGCACGATTGTTGCAGTGCCCTGAAGGACCTAAGGCAATGTTGTAGAACGTTTTATCTTTGCCAGTGATGGGTACCTACCGTCGCCATTGCAGACAACTGTGCATTTCCGAGGGAAGACAGCTCACGCCGCAGTGTGTCCCTGGGAAGGAGTAAACGCACTGGATGCAGCCGTGGCCTCGTACGTCAACATCTCTCTGCTCAGACAGCACCTAAAGCCCAGCAGCAGAATACACGGTGAGTACGCACTGACTGCGTCCTGCTGCGGCAGCAATGTTTCGTGCAGTTGGGACCAAAATTTAAAGCAGCATAACCCCTATGTTTTATTCCTTGCGTGGCATTGTGTCCAGCAGACCCTGGGGGCGTCACTCACTCGCGCAGAGCTGAGGTCCATCTTAACGCGACAGCGCTAAAGTCCCCGTTCACCTGAAAATCGGGAGTGGGCGTTGTCAGTGTTGGGAGCGAAAAATTACGAGCATGGCTCTGGCAGCTGGTCCCCTTAGAGGAACCTAGAAAGCGGGTGGGCCACCTAGGTCACGTGACCTTGCGACGTTGTCACAGATCGCTCACCGTGACCGGTGGCAGTTAAATTAATGATTGGTCGCTCGGGAAGAGCAACCTGGGGTTCACAAGGCGCCACCGCTGGGAGCCCCTGCTATCGCAGGACAGTGGCGCATCGCTTAACTGCTGCACAACTGCTCCAGGAGGCATATGAATACTACCAGGGATCAACGAATGTAAAATAGAGAATGACCTGCTGTATATATGGGAATTAACCCATTACGTTCTCGCATCGTACCCTTGAGGGGGAGCTCAAGAGTCCCCTCCAATTTTTTTTTATTGTTGTTCCTTTCATTCGACAGCCTCGTCGGCGAATCCTCCGCTTTCCGGATGAGAAAGGGCACGTGCGGTGTGCTTGACCGATGTGACAGCGTTGCACAGTGCATACGACCCAGCAAGACCACCTGTTGATTTTATCCGTTATAAATCTCTGTGTCCCTGCTGAAGTTTGCTTTGAGAGTTTAGCTTATGTTCCAGAGTTTTAGAGTCTGCTTTCGTCGCAGGGATTAGGCATCTGCTTTTAGATGCGTAGGCCTACTACTCGGCATAAAGAAACAAAGAGAGAATTTTTTTCTTCACCAGAGTTCTATATCAAGCCGTTCAGGAGTAGAACGCACGAAACAAACATGTCATAGCCAAACTTTTTTATCTGTATCCAACAAAAAAATCAGCGGAAAAAAGCTGAAACCTTCAAAGGGCACTCATTACCGGCCACTTGCGTACTGCGCTGACAATACAATGTAATTGAGCATATACAGCGAATATTGGTGCAAAGATTTCTTCCACTACTGTTAATCCTCTTGTCTTTTTGGTGCACGGTGCATTGGCGGTGGGTGGTGCACAACATTATTTTTCTTTCTTTTTCTCTGCCCACACTAATATATGTCGGTGCACGGTAGCCCGTTGTGCCAACTGGCGCTGCGGGCAGGGCAGTTTCTTTTTCATTATTTTTTCTGCCCAAATTAATCTGTCGGTGCACGGTTGCCTCGGTTCTCTTATTCTGGAAGTGTCCACTGAGTGTGTACACCCGCCTCTGACCGCGCCCCGAATGCGGAGATGATGATTCCTGTCACATCATCCCAGCTACTGCACTTGCCATGCAAATAATAGTAGAAATGCAAAAGTTAGTATTGCTTTGAAATAGGCCGATTGCTGTGCAATTAAAGTTTATGTCATAGCTTGAAAGCAGAAGCAGGTACCTGTGGTTGATCGAAATGTACCGCGAACTTTTGCACAACTAACGAGTTCCGGGGCACCAGCGGCTGCGTTTGCTGTTTTTTTTTGGGGGGGGGGGGAGGGGGCAAGATAATGCGCCCAGTTTTGGCCACTCCTACTTACTGGGAAACTTATAGAATCCTGCCCCAGGTTCTGTTTCATCACGCATGGAGAGTTGTGTATGTCGCGAGACGGAATTTCCTCGCATATAGGCAAACGACCAGGAACGCGTTATTAGACGATGCTCGCGAAAGTTCCTGCTGTGTAACGCGGCTTATGTGGAATCCTCGTCGCCATGCTGGAACCGTGCGCAGCCGAGGTCCGCAGCTGAATGGCGGCATCCGCCTCCGCTTGCTCGCGTGCTTTTTTATCTACGCTGAGCTGCGCCTATACTGTCAACACCGCGTAACAATCTAAACAAGCGGTTCATACCATGAGCATACAGCACACTGCACAAGAATGAAAATACGAACGGAAGAATAGTTAGGCTGATTTTTGAAGTGAAAAATGCACCTAAATGAGATACTCATATGCATAAATTAACACCATGGTTAGAGCACGGCAAAGTGCGTAATTAAAGACACCCTTTTCCACTCTTGCGTCTAATAATTGATTGATTGATTGATTGATTGATTGATTGATTGATTGATTCAATTTTATTTCTCAACATTCATACAAGGCATGCTTGTGAAAACATCTGGATCCCTAGCTAAAAGCTAGTTGGGATCCATGCAATTCAGTTTCAAAGAAAATTGCAGGCATAACTAAAATTAATTACATACATATAAAAGCTCATGAAATTAGAAATACATAAATGGGTACATAGAGCAACAATATTTAGAGCACCAAGCCTCTTTTACAAACGCATACAAACAAACAAAAATACATGAAAAGAAAAAACGCTGGCTTCACTAATTGTTTATAATATTTCTTCAATGACTCAGGAAGAGTTTTACAATGTTTGAGTTCCCTTGGAAGCTTGTTCCACAGCTTAATACCAACATGGGCCATCCTTCTTTCTCCATAGACATTTTTCGTTTCCGGAAGAAGGAAATTTCTATGAGTGGCGTTGGAAGTGCATAGTGGTGGGATACAGAATAGCGATGAGTGTAACGGGTAATTGTCTTTAAGGCATGTGTGTATTGTCAAGACAGTCCTGTATTCAAGTAATGATTGTAGTGGCAGTATATCCATCTGTTTAAAAAGAGGACACTAAGAAGGAAAGAACTCCAGCACACATATGAAAAATGGTATGGTATGGTATGATGTGGTGTGGTATGGTATGGTATGCTATGCGGGGTTTAATATCCTGGAGCTAATCTGCCTATGAGGGACAATGTACAGGAGGGCTCCGGATTAATTCAGACCCCTTGGAGACATTTAAATTGGCCATTGGGATGGATGGCCCAGGAATTTCTGTAACTTGTCCTTCCCCTCCGCATACAACTCTAAAGAAGCCATGTGACTGGCGAAGCAGGAGCGGTTGTATTAGACGGGCCATGGCCATCTCTGCCGGAGCTGCACACACTCACCAGATCACATCAGGTATTGCGTACCCAAAATCCCGAACCTATTGCTAATCAAGCACATGGCCCAAATGGCCGCACTTACCACACGACAATCTCAGCCCCGCGCATGCTTCAGTGCTCTCCGCCCCTCGCCACATCTCTGCTACAGCGCGGGCGAGGCTGAGAAAGACACTATGTGCGTCACGGAGTGCGGCGACTTGGGTGGCGCGAGAAATGGCCTAATTTGGCCACAGCGGCGAGGGTAATGCCGTTTTCAAATTTTTAAAAACTTGTATTGCTATTACTATGGGCCAGCTACAAATCTCTAATTGCAATCAGGTACCTATCGGTAATAGTTAAAAAGGTAAGTATTAGAATTTAGTCAATCACTTAACTAGCTAGCATGATTAGCCAATTTTCTTTTATGTCCGCCAATACTGGTATTACTTTGCCGCGAAAACTTTCGCCTTGCCCCAACAACCTTATTTTTGTTTTAAATTTCGGACCTTCAAAAAAATAAAACACCCGGTACAGCCACTCAGGGCAGTCCTCCCCATCTCCCAACGAGTTGGTGCCTATGTCACATCCTAAAACCGAGTACAATATCGGGACCGGCTACTCCTCAGGAGGCCATGGCAGCGTTCACACAAAGGCTAGCATATGCAAGCCAACTAGGATCATACGACCTGTCAGAGCGTTTTTGAGGGCTCTCGCTTCCAGGTCAGCCAGTTAACAATCCCCATGATGGGCAGGGCGAGAGAAAAGTTTTAGCTTGCGACATGCTACAGTGTCGCCTCTTGTACAGTTATCGGGGCAAAAACGTAGAATGGGACTAAACCACTCTGGTAGAACTACTGCTGGTAATAGTGGTGTTAATAGTAGAGGAAGCAAATATTTCCTGTTAGAGATCAACTGCTGCTTGAGTTGAGCAATATGACTGATAGTAAAGGGACAATATTCCCCCTTTGAGAGGAGAGAAACCCTTCAATGAAAAACAGAGAATTTAGCCAGCGTTTAAATATCGCTGGCATGCTACTATGCGTCGGCAAGGGAATCTGGGAGACAAAGACGAAAGGAAAGCGGTGCGGTAAAGTTAGACGAAAAGAAATAAAAACTGGAAAATATGAAATGCGGCCATTAAATGCGTACTAAGGTGCAGCGACGACTAATGATGTAACATATGAAACGATGAAGTGCATAATCCGACAAATAGGCTGACAAAGTTCACTGCGTGAAGAATGCATGAGGTTAACATGCAAGGTGAAATTAGAGAGCTTGTCGAGATGTCCAATTCAATTTAAATATGGAAACATTAAGTTCATTGCATGTCTGTGTTTCCTAAGGCACGCTAAGGAACCTAAAGCACTGTCCACTATTAGAGGCACCGGGGAGAGCTTCACCATGCAATGTTCAGAGCACGCACGCTCCTCAGCATACGCAGGGCACTCAAGCCGAATATGTTCCGCAGTTTCGATCGAGCCGCAGTTGTAACAGAGCGGACTGTTCATTTGGCCGAAACGATACTCACCCCGTGGAGTCCTGCAGAAAACAGGAAATCACCTTTAATCTACGAGTAGGATGCCCTGCCTTGTCAAGCTGTAATCTGCAAAGTGTTGGTGCGCTCGACGTATATGTAGCCCTCAGTGCTATTTATCCAACTACGCACTACTGTGGATGTGGATATCAGGGGGCTTTCGATATTGTCGTCCACACCGAAATCGCAGTCAACCGTCGGGAAACCAATCCAGGAGTCCGCCTTTTCAACTATATCCAAAAATTTCTTATCGATCAGACAGTAAGACTCATTGGGCCAGAAAATCAGCCCTCGCCTGTCCCAGTCTAGCGGGCACACCCCAAGGCTCGACTCTATTCCCGAGGTTGTTCAACTTGGTAATGATGATGATGAAATAACTTGGATTACACCCGTCAATGATTCAGAGGGAGATGAAGACTTGAGTCTTGACCGCCGTCATCTTCCTCCCCTTTCAGCACGCTGGGATCCCTTGGGATTCAGCGGTGTCCAGGGCCAGACGGACGACTTTTTGTTCTTCTTTCTGGCTGACTATTAAACTCTCCCAGGGCTCTATATTCCTGTCTGCTTCGTTGTGGCTAGGGCATGTCAACACAATGTGGATGATGTCTGCAGTTTCATTACACTGTTTACACCTGGGGTCTTTAATCGCCTGATGCTATCTGCTTAGTGCTAGTGGGTTGGGATAAACCCCCGGCTGTAACTTTCTCCACATGATTTCTTCCTTTTTTCTGAGGTCCTTGCAAGCTTCAGGTAGTGTCGGTCTTCCTAATCTGTAATGGCTAAGAATATCTTGGTACGTGTTCAGCTCCTTGTCTGTCTGAAGGGGCTCTCTGCTCGACGAGACCGCACTGGATCCCGGTATGTGAGTCCTCGGGACAATGCGTGCGCTGTCTCTATTCCTCGGAGGCCCTCGTGGGCCGGAGTGCAGACTAGGTTACTTAGCTCTGCTGGTGTCGGGCCGGTAGTCAGAATGTTGACTGCTTCGACAGATACCTTGCCTGCGTTGTAGTTGGAGATAGCCGATTTGGAATCAGTTATAATCACCCTGACATCCTGTTGAGTTAGGGCCAGCGCAATGGCTATCTCCTCAGCCGCTGTTGCGTCCCTCTGTCGGATGCTGCAGCATGAGACTCGGTCTCCGACCTCCCTGGTTGCTAGGGCTACGAAATCCGTTCTGCCTTGGCATTCCGCCGCGTCTGTCTAAATCCCGTCCTGTCTGTTAGCTAGTTTTTTTCTGTAGGGCTTTCGCTCTGTCCTTTCGTCTACCCTCACGGTGTACCGGATGCATGTTCCTTAGGGGTGGTGGGATCCTGATTTTGTTACTTATGTCTGTTGGGATATTCTCCGTGTATTTGAGCCGCGCTCGAGGGTCGAAGCCTAGAAACCTTTCGACATAGTCAACATGACATACTGCTAAAAACGTTAAGTGCTATGGGAAGGGGTCTTAGTTTAGCATCTTAACACCTTAGTTTAACCTGCCGTTGTGGCTAAGTGGTTAGGGCGCTCGGCTACTGATCCGGAGTTCCCGGGTTCGAACCGGACCGCGGCGGCAGAGCCTCGATGGACGCGAAACGCCAAGGAGTCCGAGTGCTGGACGATGTCAGTGCACGTTAAAGATCTCCAGGTGGTCGAAAGTATTCCGGAGCCCTCCACTACGGCACCTCTTTCTTCGTTTCTTTTTTCACTCCCTCCTTTATCCCGTTCCTTACGGCGCGGTTCAGGTGTCCGCCGATATGTGAGACATACTGCGCAATTTCCTTTCCCCAAAAACTAATTTTGGTGTACCACAGGGTTCCCTCTGGGGACCCGTACTATTCCTTTCATACATAGATGACATATTCTTCATACCACTAACCAATAATATTGTAAGCTGAGCGACCGAGCTTTATTGGCGCTGCCAACAATGGCGTCGAAGAACGAACCAACGAACGAGCGTGGATGATGAGGATTCAAAAATGAGTATGAAGTTCACCTGAAGCGAAGGGTGATGATACATGATCACAGATGAGGATGAAGTTCCCGAAAAGTGCTCACACTTTTCCCACCGCGACGAAAGCGGCCATCCTGGTGGCAGGAATTAAAGGGAAGAAGGACCACAGGTGGTCTTGAGCCGAGACACGTGCACAATCTCACTTCCACGGCAGCGACGGTGGTTGACAGGAGACGCGTGGGCTACGCAATAGTTGACTCGTGAAGTTTGTTCGAGCACCGTTTATGGGCCGATGAAGTGACTGAGAAGTTTGTCGGACAAGCCTGGTGTACGAGTAGCCGCGCAGAGCAAGACTTCGTCACCGGGACTGAATGACGCAACACGGTGAGCGGAGTCGTAGCTGCTTTTCCGCGCAGACTTGGTTGCCTCTGTGTTGAGTCTGGCAAGTTCGCGACAATGGGCAATTCGTGAAGTGAATTGTTTATAAGAGGGTGGGTCAGAGAAAACATGTGCTGAGAAGGATGCTTCCAGGATGAATGTAGGGAACCGACCATAGACCAGGAAAAACGGATAGTAGCGGGTCCTGCGTTGAACTGAAGTGTTGTATGCAATGGTGAGAAAAGGAAGCAAGGAATACCAGTTACTGTGATGAGAGTCAGTGTATGTGGATAGCATATAGGACAGGGTTCGATGAAAGCGTTGGGTGAGACCATTCGTTTGCAGATAGTAGGCGGAGGTTGTCTTGTGAACAATGTTGGCGGCGTGAAGAACTTGAGCCATGATTGTAGTCAGTACAGATTTGCCGCGATCGGACAGGAGGACACGACGAGCTCCATGGCACAGAATAATCTCTCGCAGGAAAAAGTTTGCAATCTCCCCAGCAGAACCAGACGGTATAGCTGCGGTTTCAGCATACCGGGTGAGATGGTCTACGGCTGTGACGATCCAGCGATTTCCCGCCGCGGTCAACGGTAAAGGGCTATATAGCTCGATGCCTACAACTTCGGAAGGTGTAAAATGGCAGAGAAGAGGTTGAAGTAGGTCCGCTGGAGGTGACGGGGACCATTTACGGTGTTGGCATGGCAGACAAGAGACAACGCACTTAGCGACACTCGTGGAGAGACTGGGCGAAAAAAGCGGCTCTTGATTCTGTCGTAAGTCTTATGGTAGCCAAGGTGCCCAATGGTGGGATCGTCGTGGAAGGCATGCAAGATCTGGCGGCGAAGAGAACGGGGAACAACTGGCACCCACGCTTCGCCGAAATGGTTGTGGTTATGACAATAAAGCAGTCCACCCTTCATTTTAAATTTTGCAAGTTTTGCAATTTTGCAATCGAGAATTATGGTTTAGCGAAGTACCGTTGAGTCGATCTATCAGCGTGCGACAGTACGAGTCCGATTGCTGAGCTGAAGCCAGATCATGCTGGATGTCGGAAAAGGTAGCATTCGATGCGGTATTCACATCCTGGATAGGCAAATTGTTGGCACGTGCGGGCAAGGAAGTACGCGAAGAATTACTATGTGACGATTTGACAAGGGGGCAACGAGAATGGGCATCGGCGTCAAGGTGCGCGTTTCCAGATTTGCAATTTATGGTGAATTGAAATCTTTGAAGTCGTAGAATCCAGCGTCCGAGCCGGTCAGTTAAATTTTTCCGGGACGACAGCCAGCACAAAACGTGGTGATCAGTGACTACCACGATATGCCGGTCGTAAAGGTAAGGACGAAATTTTTGAACAGCCCAAACAACTGGAAGGCGCTCTTGTTCTGTTATAGGGTAGTTCTGCTCATCCAGAGTCAGCGAGCGGCTGGCATAAGCGACAGCCCTTTCGTTGGTTGAATCTTGTTGCAGACGCACGGCCGCGAAAGGGCGGCGCGACAAACAAAAAATGAATGCAGCATCAAACACAATGTCCCGGTCGTTACCTGTGCTGTGCCAGGGGGTTGTGTACAAATTGTTATCGTGTGGTGCACTATACATCGGCCAAACTGAAAGATACGTCAACCAAAGATGAGGAGAACACCGAAGATTACTCGGGGGAGATTCACTTGTTAATCTCTCTAAACATTAGCGCACGTGTAGCACAAACGACAAGAAAAAGAAAATCCAGTGCAAACCTCTTTTCGAAATAACGACCATCCTGTTCAGGCACAGGGATCAACTCACGCGTGAGCTCATGGAAGCCTTCCCAATGCGCATCAGTGCAGATAAGTGCGTTAGTCACACCCCCGTCCACTTCTCTGTTATGGAGCATCTGTTCTTGACCAAATCACTGGGATTCACGGGGTAACCTGTGATGCTCATGACGTTATTCTTTTGTTCTTGTTGGCTTTCCTAATTATTCGAGCTTATGTTTGGAATGAACCTTCAGTTGTGAGTAGCGCTCGTATTTCTTTATCTACGCTTGTTCTCGTTTTTCCGCGCCAACTTCAGTATGTTTTCAGCAACCTCTATGGTGCGATCACGGCACTTGACTGCAGACGCGGAAGACAGAAAGTCCCAACCAAGAACCACTGGATGAGCACATGAAGAAAGCACAGCAAGTTCGACGTGATTGCGGCAGCCGTCTATCGTGATCCGAGCGGTGCACTGCCCAGAAGGCTATATTGGGGCTTCATTGGCGGCGCGTAAACGAGGACCAGAGTAGGGGGTACGAACTTTCTTGAGCCGAGAACATAAATCGGATCGTATGACGGAAATAGATGCGCCGGTGTCAATAAAGCCTCAACGAATATCCCTTCAACTTCTACTTACCGCATGTTTGACGGGGATGTGGGAGGAATTGTATGATGAGCGGTCGGTGCAGCTTCACCTCTGGAAGCTGCACGGGTCAGTTTTCCGGACGGCGCTCAGAGGCATACTATGCTGGCCGAAGGGGAGACGGCGAGCGACGGTAAGTATATGGTGAACGGCGCCGTGAGGACCGGCTTGTGGACACCCTCTCAGATGGCGGCGGTGGGGAAAGTGGGCGATCAGGGTCTGTAGCAAAGTAGGTCTGACGGTGCGGAAACTGAGCACACGTGGCCTCCAATCGAATGTCATGGTAGTGATGGCGCTCTTCCCACATGCGCCGACTACACACTCGAGCGACGTGGCCGCGAATGCCGCAGAAGAAGGAGACCGGCCTGGGTGAACGGGAACGCCATATGGAGTAAAAGGAGGCGGGCCGGAGACAGGAGCGGATGGGTGATGCGATACGGCGGCTATGTTAAGCTGTGGAGGACTGGAGCTGAAAGGTTGCATAGGTGAAGCAACCTCAGCATGCGTAGGTATGTAACGGTTGCTTGGCTGCTCTTGATAGTGTTGGGATTCAGGTAGCATGGCTGGGCCGGAGAAGAGACCAGGACGATCGGAGGAAGAAAACTTGTAAAACTTTATACAAATACTATTTACATAATGTACAAGTAGGGCAACTGAGAGTGCTTCTCAGTAAAGAGAGCTTCTTAGCAGTCGGAAGTCTCTCCCAGCAAAGGGTATCTCTCAAGAGGGGGGCTCTCCTGTGGTACCAAGCCAGCAGCTCGTTAAATGCTCTTCGTATTCCCCAGATCCCTAAATGGGAAATACAGTTCGAAGAATGATGTCCAATCAAACGATGGCACTGATAATACCACCCACCGCAGGGCGGTCCTGATGTTCTCTCGCAGCTCGATCGGGGGAAAGGGAACAGGACCCGGTCACGTTGTCGTCGACGTGGCCTCCAGGTGGGCGCGGACGTGGGTCCGGACTGCGCCCATGTGGAACAGGAAGGCGCCTGCGTGACACAGGAATGCAGACTGTCTACCAGCAGGGGTTGAAAGATCTTGTACTGATGACCGGTACGCGGAACCTCGGTCGAAGGGGCAGCTCTCGGGCAACTGTTCAACCTGGAACAGGAAGGCGCCTGCGTGACACTTGAATGCGGGCTGTTTGCCAGCGGGGGTTGAAAGATCTTGTACTGATGACCAGAACGCGGAACCTTTGTCGAAGGCGCAGCTCTCGGGCTATTGTTGAGCCCCAGCGTGACTGAAGAGGACAACACTCCGTTCATCAACCCTATGCCTTGTTCAAACACGTGGGGACGCTATTGTCGTCGCTGCTTCCCACATTCCTGCACCCACGTTTCTTCCAGAGGGCTCATTCACCTTCGCGATGGTTTTCAGGGAATCCTCCCCATGTCCAAATTCGCCGAACTCAGCAGCAGGAAGGGAGGGCGAGCACAACAATAGGAAAGACGCGCTACAGAAGCGAGTTCCTCCTTGACCACGGCCCACAAATTAGAATAACTGGCAGAGTGGGAAGCAGAGGGAACAGTTCATGGGTAAGAACTCTGCAGTTCTTCCCGCATTATCGATCTAATCAGCGCGCGGAGATCGGCGTCTGTGGGAAGACGATGGTCCAAGGTGTCCGGGAGGCGGCGTGACTGAAGATCATCTAAGCGCTGACAGGTGGTACGAATGTCCGCTACAGATGACGGGTGTTGAGCGGCGAGAGTGTTAAAGGCGAAAGGGTGCCTATTACTTTGAGAACATGGTGGACCCGGTCCGCTTCAGGCTTGACAGTGTTGACACGGCGGCAAAGGGCAAGGACAGCTTCAATGTATGGAGTGTAACTCTCTCCGCGAAGCTGCACACGGCCAGGTGTCTAATTTGTTTTGGTAAGCAGCGGGGCCAGTGGTCACCGTTCCAAAGATCTGATGAAGCTGAGTGGTAAACTGAGCTTAGTCAGGAATGGCGGACCGATGGTTGACGAACCAGGTCTTGGCTAAATGGCTCAAGAAGATTCGGACGTTGAAAAGTTTTGTCGAAGCATCGCAACAGTTGTAGGCGCTAGCATCTTCATACTGCTCCAGCCAATTCTCAACGTCGTGGCCGGGGAGGCCAGGAAAAACGGGAGGATCACGCTGCTGGGTGGTAATAATCCAGGTAGGCTGACCTGACTGCCTACCATTGGACGCGCGTGTGGGGGCAGGGCCGGTAGAAGCCTCAGATCCGAGAGGAAGCGCACCAGTTGGGGAGGAAGCAGGCACGGCTGCCGGAGCAGCGGGATGTTGATCGAGAAGTTCCATCTGATTGATGGGCCGAGCAGGATTCGACCAGAGCGTAGCTGAAGGGTTTCCATTGAGCCGCACAGAGATCAGCAGCACGCTCCACCACTTATAAGCTGGGCGACCGAGCTTTATTGACGCTGCCAATAATGGCGACGAAGAATGAACCTACAAACGAGCGTGGATGATGATGATTCACAAATTAGGATGAATTTCCGAAAAGTGCTCACAATATCTTTATTAACGCCGACGACACCAATGTGTTTTTTCCCTGGAAATGACGTGGTTGTTCTGCAAAGAGAGGCCAACTTCTGGCTGGCAGAAGTTTCTACCTTGCTAAAATCTAATCTCTAGGAATTAAACGTTGCAAAGACTAAGTATGTCATATTTAGGGAAAAGAAAAAAAACAATCGCTCATAAATTTAGGCTAAAACTGAAAACTAAACTCTAGTTCGTGAAAACGTAATAAATTTTTTTGCTGTAATTTTCGAGAACCTCCAGTGGAACGACCATTCACCTTAATTGAGAAGTAAAGTGCCGCGTCAGTGGGTATAATAAACAGGCTTCGAACATTCTTACCCATGAGATGTAAACTGCAGTTTTACTACTCTATAGTTCACTCCTCTCTGCACTACGGTTTGCTGGTGTGGTGCACAAGAACACTAATATAGCAAAATTAATAAAGCAAGAAAGAGCTTTGCGTGAAATATCCAATCTCACACTCAGTGAAGGCACAGAAGTAGATTTAGAATACACAATTTACTGGGAATTGAAAAACTGTGATAAAAAGCCACTTTATTCATAAAAAGCAAATAAAACAAACCGACAAACTTTCGAGAACACTTATCTTGACACCCCAAGAAGTTAAAACTTTCGATCTACTTCATTCCACCTTTCTAAAACACGTACAAGTTATGGCCACCAAAAGCTGACGTCCACATACCCCGTGTTGTAAATACCCACCCCGAGCTACTCACCATGATGTTATTGTCACATAGTGGTGACGGCAGTTCAGGCAATGAGGAAAACAGCGAAAGAAGGCTTCCAAATGAAACTGCTTATTTGGCTGGCCTGCGGCCACAATCATCTGAATGATTCGGCGGCGGCGGCGAAACGCACCAAGCGTGTTCGGCGATCGTCGAACAGAATGCCCGCCGCTCTCGGCCATGCTCAATTTAAAGCTGACAGCGAACTTCGAGATACGGCGTGCAAAGTTACTACAACTGTCTGGAACAACCTAGAATCTGCTCCGCCTGGAAGCGATCAATCAATATAAATCTGGTCGCGTCTTTCATCATAAACAAATCGATAAAGGCGTCTGGGCCTTTGAAGAATGGTTTGGTTTATGGGGTTTAACGTCCCAAAGCGACTAAGGCTATTAAGGACGCCGTAGTGAAGGGCTCCAGAAATTTCAAACACCTGGGGTTCTTTAACGTGCACTGACATCACACACTACACGGGCCTCTTGAATTTCGTATTTATAGAAATTCCGCCGCCGCGGCCGGGATCGAACCCGCATCTTTCGGGTCAGCAGCCGAGCGCCGTAACTACTGAGCCACCGCGGCGGGTCCCTTTGAAGAACGAGAAACAGTATACAGATTCGCGAAAGTATGTTTAAACGAGTTGTTCATAACATGCTAGATTTTAAAACTGCCTACGGTTTCGTATGTTGTTGAGATCGCACTGCCCCATCATGTACGTATATACTTTCATTTTATGATTATTCTTGGTGTTCAGTGTTTTTGATTCTAGACAGTGTTTGTTTTTTGTTATAAGCTGCCGCTGTCAGACGCTTTGAATTTTTGTTTCCTTTTAGGCGGGCAGACTATAGCCAGGTGTTTTGTAACGCCTTTTGCCTGCGCCTTTTTGGCTTACGCTTTTGCACTGTAAGCCATCATCGTCATCAGTAACTTTATTTCCACGCTGTGGGGCTAGCACCCCTGTATTAGATGGCAGCCAGGATCTCGAAGGCGCTAGCAGCGTCTTCGGCCCGTTGGATGACCCTTGCTTGAGTCTCCAGGTCGAAGCTAAGTACACAGTTCTCTCACTGGTCCATAGGCTTTATTGGTAGTGCCCTAGTGGGAGTCTGAGGGCATTCCCATAGTATATGGTCGAGCGTGGCCCTAGCTTTATATCTATTACATTTTTTCTGAGAATTGTTCCGGGTATATGATTGTCCACAAAGCGGAACTGGGGAATGTGTTTTTATGTAGGCGACGCCGGGTGACGGCCTGACTCTTACTGAGTGATTTGGCGGCCGGCGGGTACCTTGCTCGCCCCAGCCTTATAGAGTTGGAGGATCTCTTTATGACCGCAGGCAATCGCGCTCCGTGTCGCCTTCAACCAGCCCATCAGCTCGGAATTTGAGTCCTCGAGCTAGTTCATGGGCTGCTTCGTTTCCGGCTAGGAAGGGATGTGCGGGGGTCCAGCGAGCCTGAATATGTCTGCTTTCTCTCACTGTCTGCAGGATTCGTCTCCATTCAGGAGCGACTGTCCCTCTGGTGAAGCTCATCACTGCCGACATTCAGTCGCTAACAATGGTACTGGCAGTTGTGCTTGCTATGGCTAATGCTACGGCAGTTTCTTCTGCTGTCTCTGTGTTGTCCGGGCGGACAGTGGCACTGGCAATTAATTTAGCTTCTGCGTTGACAGCGGTAGGAGCAATCCTGTCGTTGCCTCCGTCGGCTGCGTCAACGTAGACCACGCCAAAAATTCACCACATTTCGTGTAAGAGGGGGGGGGGGCAGACTTTCTTTTGGATATGTGCCTGACTTGTAGACATTTTGAGTACATGCTCCAACTATTTATATACTGCAGGGCACTCAGTTCAATGTTTCAAAGAATGTTGTTAATTACAAAAGCAACCGGAAACAAACCAACGTATTTTAGTGGTAAGGGTTATCCCAAACTGTCGATGCTGGTGTGATTCTGTTTTTATTTATTTATTTATTTCATATAGTGCAGACCATACATACGCATGGTCTAGGCAGGAGGGGAATTTGTGACAAAATGGAAGTTCCCACGTAACAAGCATATGACATGCAGAAAACACAGGCAAAGTATTCATTACTAGCGAAATATAATTAGCAACACAGAATTGACGCTCCAATTCCTTAATAATGTTGCTTGCTGCGGAAGTGTGCGAAGGCAAGGATTTCCACTCATTTATTGTTGTGGGAAAAAACTATGTTTAAAGGAGTTTGTTGTTGCGAATATTGAAGCTAGACTGGTAGGGTGTGTGTGCCTAGTCTTTCTGGTACAAAGTGGCTTTACGCAATCCGGCAAGTTCAATTTCAAATTACCTGACAGGCAGGTGTGAAAAAATGCGAGCCCACTGAATTTGCGACGAGATTCGAGACTCTATTTTATGTTGCTGCATCAATAAGGAAGGAGAATCATTTGTTTTACATTTACTGAAAATCTAGCATACAGCTTTTCTCTGAACTCGCTCGAGCTGCAATATATCTTTCTTCAATGCGGATCCCATGGAATGGAGGCATATTGAAGTTTGGCTCTGACGCAGGCATTATAGGACAAAAGTTTAGCATGTACAGGTGCACCCCTAAGTTTCCTCTTCAAGGACCAGAGCTTTCTAAGAGCTGATGAGGAAATAGCAGGTATGTGAGGAGACCAAGTTAGCTTATTACTAAGAGTGACGCTAAGGTATTTGTACGCGTCTACTTCTCTTATGATATTGTTGTTAAGTAGATAAGGATTGGGGCTGATTATTTTCTTCGTTGTAACTCGCAACAGAACAGTTTTTGCGGTATTAAGTTGCATTCCCCAACGCATTCATCACTCATGTATAGCCTGCAGGTTTGCTTGTAATACTGTATGATCATTCGGGGGATGTAATTTCTTTAAAAACCACACAATAATCAGGAAACAATCGGATAGAAACATCACCGTGAATGACATCAGCCAAATCATTGATATACACTAAAATCAATAGCGGCCCCAAGACTCAGCCTTGGGGCACACCAGAAGTCACGGACAGAATTTTTGAGGAGGAGTTCATAATTTCAACAAACTGTTGCCTACTTCTAAGATAGGCACTAATCCACTGCAAGATACAGGAGGGAAGACCGATACACTCTAACTTGTGTAATAACTTTTCATGTGACACTTCATCGAAGGCCTTCGAGACGTCTAAACACAGAACATCTAGCTGGCCGTTCATATCGAGAACTCAAGGGTGCCGAAATGAAGGCGACACGAGTTGCATTAGCCTTGAACAGTTTCCCTTCCCTCTAAATCAAGAGGGGTGGGTGGGGAAGAGGTTGACCCGATTAAAGATAGAATTAGGACAAATAAAAGCTGGCCTGTATCGAAAGCTATCGCGTTCTAATCACCCAGAGGCCACTATCGCCGAAAACTGAGATTTTATAGGCTGGAAAAGACCAATAAACGAAATACAGGGGTCGCCACTACCGGCCGATTTAGCAAATAAAATGCGCGCTTGGAAACCCTTTTTCTAAGCGGATCTCGGAGGCTATGTCGCATCGCCTTTCACTTCAAAATGACGGCAACCCGTCCTTTTCCATCAGATTGTCAGGAGTGTCAATCGACTAGCGGGAAGACTCTTAAATCCAATTTTCTCTGCGATAAATTTCATTTCATAAATTTCATTTATTCTCCTTAAAGGCTCCTTTCGGGGTATTACATTAGAAATGGGCTAATCGAAAGCTTTGTTACGTTTTGTCACGATGATACAGGAATTTCAATGTTGGCGTTGAAGGATGATGGGCAGGTGATAGCAGCAACGGAGTGGGAGAGGCCGTTACAGTCTGACGCGGCTCTTGGAAAGAATGAGGTACAAAAGGTTACGGTACGGGCGTGTGGACAAGTAGCTTGAAGGGGTGACCAGTGCGAGGGGATATGCGTGGCGGAGGTGCTCAGATGTATGCGTCGTTTGCTGCCGGACAGATGTCAACACAGCCAGAGAGTCAATTTTTACACACAAGATATTTGGTTGTACTTGTCCTCAGTTTCCCTTTATGAGGTGGATTGCTACCTTCACAGACATTAGAGCGGGCGTAAAAACGAATAAAAATATTGGTGCCCTGCCCGCACCGTTAGGAAGAGAAGAAAGTAGGGAGCTGAAAGGATGGAAAGGAAAGCAGGGCTAATGTGTGCAAGCCGAGTAAGATACTGCTCGAGACCGCTATCAGTTTAAATGTTGCAGCACAGCAGAGGGCAGATGCAGCAGCGGGCGGCAAAGGTCAGGTGAGCTGACGAGTTGAAGCATTATACGCAGATAGCGTGGCCACAGCTGGCGCATTGCTAGGCTAATTGGGGGTCAATGCTAGTTTTGCTTGTCCTGCAGTTTGCTGACGCAGTTAGGCTGATGATTGTGATCATCATCATGAGAATGGTTTTGTATGTTTACCCTAGGTCTCCTTTCCGACAGAGAAGCCGGGTGGCTCTCGAATGCTCTCGAACGAACGATAGTTGCAATACACTTTTATTATCAACATATCGATTACATTCCACGAGTGCTTAAGCTCCTTTCCTTCTTGAATATTTTTCTGTTGTACCATCTGCGCCCACTATTTCAATCAACACGTAAACTCGAATTTTTTTTAATCCCACGGGCTCCACGCGCTCTTCGATCTTCAGAAGGAAGTGGCCTTTTGGCGCCATCTTGTGTAAGTTATCTTAAGTAAATGTGCCCTCTAAGCGTTGCGATCACAGTGGTTGCGGTTTCTGTTTTGATCTGACAAAAGGCGCGGGTGATGTGAACGAAACGTTTTGGCATTTTTCTTCGTCAGCGCTCCTTCTGTGCACTTTTCTCTTTGTTAGGAGCCATTCCGCCCTCCGCCCATGTTACCACACTATGAGCAGTATGCGAAGGGCGCCCTGCCACAAAGCGCAGGGAACTTCGCGGTGCAAAGAACAAACCGCCTGCAAAGGTAGACCTCAGAAGCTGCGCACGATGACGTCAGCAACGTCGGCTACCTTCAATGCGTGTTTTAAATGCAGTAGCGTTTACGGAGAAGCCTTGAAATTGCGCACGCGTGATAGTTCTATTGCAGTTATTTTTTAATACCGGACTCGTTAGGGCAGAGGAGGAAAAGGCTGTTGGGAAGGGGTATTTGAGGTGGATGTGATGCAGGGTTGATATCCGAGGAAGGCAGAGACGAAGTGATCGACAACAGTTAAATTATGCACATAGGATGCGCCGGGCTGGTACGACAGTAAACAAAACGACTGATAAAGGCGCAGTAATTGCATGGTTTGACAGCGTGCACTTTTCGCCATCTACTAAAGCAGAAATGAATCACTGTTGATCTAGTTGGCTGAAGTTAGGCCAGACGGCGCCACAGTGACTGGCATGGGTTAAGGTACGGTTAGTACAGTAGGAATGGTTTGGTTTATGATCGTTTAACGTCCCGAAGCGAGTAGGGCAATGACGGACGCCGTAGGGAAGGGCTACAGAAATTTCGACAACCTGGAGTTCTTTAACGTGCGCTGAATTCGCACAGTACAAGGGCCTCTAGCATTTCGCGTCCAACGAGATGCGATGCCGCGGTCGGGATCAAACACGCGTCTGTCGTGTCAGCAGCCGAGCGCCGTGACCACTGAGCCACCGCGGCGGCCTCCGTACGATAGGAATCCTCGCTGAGTGGTTTTTACGGTTTAACGTCCTAATTAATGGTGTCTTCGTTTGGTCGTTTCAGAGCTCTGTGAAGCGCTCTGGTCGTAATCGGGTGCTCTGACCACGTTCGGGTGGCCCTTGTCGAGCGCTCGCCTCTCGCACAGAGCTGCTCGAGACGCTCCGGTCACTCCATGGCTCCGGTATACTGCTCCAGCTCCGGCTTTCTTCTCGGAGTGACCGGGCGCTCTGGGTCACGTGGGTGCATACCACTAATCCCAGCTCGGTGCCGGCCAGGCAGCGATCTACGATTTAGCGGACGCCGGTGGCAGGCGACGAAGCGGCTGTTGGTGCCTTCGATTGGTCCAGAGGAGGCGTTGACTGGTTGACTGTTCGCTCCCGTGATCCACCTAGGATTTGGCAGAGTGGGAGCCGCTCTTGCTCTGAGCGCATAGCGGGACCAATCAAGCCGAATGGTCAGCCAATTGTTAGAGCGGAAGCGCAGGAAGCAGGAGGAGGACGTAACTTCCGGAACCCCGCGCGGCTCCGCTGCTAGCTGCTGTAGTCAACAGTAGCCGCACGTGGTCGCGGTCGCCGCTTAGCCTGTATCGATCGCTACCCCGGCTCTCCGTCCCAAGGGGCGCTCATTTTTCGAACATCGCTTTGTGGATAGCACTGTCGTCCTCGTCTGAGCTGCTGCTGGAATCTCTGTTGTCATGTGACGGAAACACAGGCCGAGTTCCTATACGTATGCCTATCCGGCGTCTCTTGAACCTTTTGCCTCCCACAGCGCGGCACCTGGAAAACAACTGCGCTACAACGCTACAACTGCGTGACTGCGTCAAAAGCCTACAACTTGCTTTTGCCTACGCGTAAGGGACGCCAAGGCCTCGCACCGCTTTCGCGAAATAGCGGAAGTGGCTCCATCACGTGGACTCATCTCTAAACCACTCCGACATTTTTCTCGGAGCGTCAGAGCGCTCTGAGCTGGAGGCGAGCACTCAGAAAGAACCAGCCGAATGTAGTCCGAGCGGCGAGTTTCGACCAGCCGAATGTGCGGTCGCCTTTCGGAGCGCTCTAGAGCGATCTCAAGCGACCAGTCGAAGACACCATGCGTGACAGTTTTTGATGTTCTTGAAAGCGAATGCTGCTCAAGCTTCAATCCAAAGACGTACCGTCTGTCGAAAAAGTTTGCAGCAAACGGTACGTCAGTATCTGCCGCAGTTTCGGAGCGTTGCTTAGTTGTGCGTAGCGGCAGAGATCACCGCGCTAACGTCGGTGACTGCACCAGCGGCGTTTGCAGGTATCGAAAAGGCCGAGTACGAGGGCCTTTTGCGGTCGCATTGCGCGTGCATTTTGGACGAAACAACTTTACGGCTCCGCATTTGTGCCTGCGCAAATCCAATGGAGATGTTCATTGAAGTTGAAGTTGAAAGTTGATTTGTGATTCGAAAATAAATTACAAGAATACACAGCGAGAGGTCCCAAGGTACAAGTCCGCAGGTGGGACCTCGCATGAGAATAAATTTCAATACACAACAAATCAGAAAACAGAAGCTACAAAGAACATTAATCCGCACAAATTATATTGCGAAGCAACACAGACAATAAATAGTTGTGTACATAGTATAAAGTTCAAAACCGACAGATTTAAATAAAAGAAAAAGTATAAAGAATAAAATACCACTCACAATGTAAGATACCGTGATAAGTAGTATGAACACCACTGGTGCAATGAAAATCACATATTAAGGTGGAAAAGTTTTATTTCTGCTTAATAAAAGAAAGTACATTATTTTGCTTGATGTCAAAATTTAAAAAAAATCCAAAATGATGGCACATATAATCGAAGGCCTTGTTTCCCGTAGTTATTCCTGACCTTAGGTGGTAGAAAGTAATTACGCAGGGCGTACTGTATGACGTTGTTGATTATGATCATGTCGGGGGGAAAGATGCTTAGTGGGAATTGATAAAAAGAACGAAAAATTGAATACTGATATTATACAAAATAAAGGGCAAAGATGGGTAGAACCTTTAAATACATGAAAAAAATGTGCGAGGGTGAGGTTCGAGGAGCAGAGGTATGATGCGTATGGCTTGCTTCGAGAGTTTTATTAACGACCAGAGATGAATATGATAAGCGTTACCCCTGAATGAAATGCCATAGTTAAGTGGCTATGGACGCGCAGTTAAAAATCATATGTGCAGCGACAGTGCAATATGTCAGCTGGAGACACATTGTTAGCTGGCGAGCTTATCTTGTCATGACGCCGCTGACCAAGCTGGAAAGCTGTGTTCAGGAGCCGATGAAACATCTATATGTCAGCAAGTGCTCCGCGGATAAAATATGGTTGAGATGGGACAGAAAATTACGGTGCGGAATGAATAAAATGCGTCGGTGCTAAGAAAAATTGCCGAGTTTTCTTTCTTACGTGACCGCTCTCAGAGCGCCTTATACATACAGCTTGGTGGGGCCGCCTCCGACTCGGATTCATATAGTTCGCCCTGGTCTGCGCGCTCTGGGGCAAAGGATAAAAGTGACCTGTCGACGATACCATAAATTTGATTCACGTGCAAGCGACTGAGCAAATTGAGCGATTGAGCGGCGCGTCGCTGCATAAAACTTCCGACTTGTTGGAACTTCGTATACCTATGGCTGCTCGAGCTGCCCGAAAAAACAGGGTTTTTGCGCCGCGGCGGCAGGAACGGCTAGTTTTCGCTTGCGTGTGAAACAGGCTTTACCTCCGGAATGAGTGTAGCGTTTTTCTTTTCGACTAAGTTCACGTGGCATTAAGTGTCGCGGTGGCGCGACGCCCGACCGGAGATGCAAGCAGTAAACAAGCGCCGGCGCGGCAGCGTATCCATCAACGAGCAAGCAGATGTGATCAGGAAGCGGAAAATACCGCCGAGCGCGGAGGTCTGTGAGACCAGCGAGGCTGACCCCTCGGTTAAAATCACGGAACTATTCATTTGGACATCATTTAACTAATTTTAGCGCGCGTGCATAGGTATCTTTAAGGATTTCCGTTCTCGACTGCATGAAGCCGCGTACCTTGGAGAGCAGACTTTTCTCTTCAGGGATGAAACAGTGGCATTTCGATCCAGGGGTTACGTCGTGTTTTCTGAAAAAAGCAATATTTCATGCTGATGTGGCGTTTATTTTTACAATAATCACATTTTCATGCCCAAACCACCTCGTAGCTCGCTGGCCATATTGGCAGCGGCAGGCGCAAGGTGTCAAACTGGAGGAGCAGGCTTTATGTGTCGCTATGGGTTCGGTGCTTTTCCGAAGCGAACGCAAAGAATCATGGGAAGATTTTCTACCAGCTGCTAACGGTTCCAGTTCTCTCATTTTCTTTGCCTGTTGCATTGCGGTCTCCGTGCATTCCGGCATAGTTTATACACTATAGTGTGTGTGTGTGTGTGTGTGTGTGTGTGTGTGTGTGTGTGTGTGTGTGTGTGTGTGTGTGTGTGCGCGCGTGTGTGTGTGCGTGTGCGTGCGTGCGTGTGTGTCTGTGCGTGTGTGTGTGCGTGCGTGCGTGTGTGTGTGTTCATCATATTGACACCGCCCATTCATCGTCGTCGTTCTACTAGAACCATGAGAGCGCGGAATGCGCGCGCGAGCTGGCCTTAGTAAAAGAAGCCGAAGTGTCTGGCTGCGAATGCTCCGCTTTTGGGACTGCTACTGACGTCCGCTGCAGTCACCTACTTTGACGTATCCAACCGAGCTGTACCACCCGTGACATCTGGTGGAGGCCGCTGGGTAACGCATTCCATGCCTCGGACTCCCCCAGCAAGCAGGGATTCAAGTCCTCGAGGGTCATCTGCCATCGAGGTGACGCCTGTACACCACGGCAGCCGCCGGCTCCAAGGCCTTCAACCCGAGTTTGGGCTTCTGGAGTCTCGCTCAACCCAAGCGGTTCGTTCAGCGCCATCGTCGACGACCGTCCAGCCCGAAATAGGCATGCAGACGACGATTAGTTCACCTTCTGTTGTGCTGCAGCAGCCTCGGGAGCCACCGATCTTCCAAGGTTCTCCAGGCGAAGACCCGGAAGACTGGCTGGAGAAATTTGAACGCGTGGCCCGGTACAACAGATGGGCGGAAGACTCCAAGCTTCAACACGTGTTCTTTTCGCTGGAGGGCGCAGCTCGTACGTGGTTCGAGAACCGGGAGTCGTCTTCAGGAAACCCCGGCCTCTTTTCGGCCGCCGCCACCTGCTCGTCCTGCTCCATCGTATCCCCGTAAAAGTGACATCTGACGCACTCCCAACTACCGTCCTCTCTGCTACCACTGCGGTGAGCCGGGCCACCTGTACCGCAACTGCAGGTATCGTCAGATGGGCCTGCCGGGGTTCCCTGCAGATGCACCACGTCCGCAGCCTGGGCAGCGACCCAGAGAAATCAACGATTATCTGGCCGAATCTGCTGGTGGGACCCGCAGGTCGCCATCCCCACGTCGTCGGTCTTACGGTGACTTTCCTCGGGGAAGGTCGCCAAGCCCCCGCCAGGAAAACTAAAAGCAGCAACCTTTGAGGGGGAGGTTGCTCACCGACGAAATGTAACAGACCCTCCTACGCCGCAACTAGGTGGCCACCCGATGCCACGACCGAATGCCGTCCAACACCGTGAAACGCCGACTCGACGGGAATGCCACCTGACGTGTCGAAATGAACCCGCGCCGCACCGCAGCCGTGACCGAACACCGCGCCGTACCGCTCACACGCCGTCTACGACAGCAAACCTGAGCATTTCCCTCGACGGAACAGACGTCACTGCACTCGCCGACACAGGGGCGGATTACTCTATCCTCAGTGGAAATTTCGCCGCCACTCTGAAAAAGGTCACCACTCCGTGGATGGGCCCACAGATTCGTACAGCCGGGGGTCACTTAGTTACACCGACCGGGACTTGCACATCAAGAGTAGCAGTTCAAGGCGCAACCTACCTGGCAACGTTCGTTATACTCGAACATTGTTCACGTGACGTCATTCTCGGGATGGATTTCTTGACCGAGAATGGAGCGGTCATCGACCTCCAGTCAAAGGCCGTGTGTTTCTCCACAGAGAACGCAATACACAGAGATCCAGACCATCCGACCGCACTTTGCATCCTGGATGACCACGTCACCATCCCACCTCGTTCGAGTATTATGGTTTCTGTCGGCGCCAAGACTGTGCGGAATTTCGAAGGCGTCGCGGAAGGCAACCAGATCTTGCTTTTTGTCAGGAGCCTTGCTGTCGCCAGAGGAGTCGTTAATCTCGTCGACGGAGAAACAGAAGTGCTGATAACCAATTTCGGCGGTGCACACCAACATCTGAACGTGGGAACCGTTGTGGCTCACGTTGATGCCATCGCCCATGTCAGCAGCACACCCAGTATTTCCACAATGTCGTTGTCGCAAGAGCAGAGCCCAGTCACTGGTTTCACGTTCGACGTCAATCCAGCACTCTCCCCGACGCAGCAGCAACAAGTTAAAGATCTTCTTCTGCGCTACGGCGACATCTTCTCGGTATCATCGCGTGTTGGACGAACTCACCTAGCGAAGCATCGCATTATTACGGACGATAACGTGCACCCTCTCCGACAGTCCCCCTACCGAGTGTCTCCCGCTGAACGCGACGCTATTGGCCGCCAAGTCAAGGAAATGCTCCGCGACGACGTAATTCGTCCTTCCAGGAGTCCCTGGGCAGCGCCAGTCGTCCTTGTGAAGAAGAAAGACGGAACATTGCGGTTCTGTGTAGACTACCGTCGCTTAAACAAAATCACCAAAAAGGATGTCTATCCTCTCCCCCGGATCGACGACGCTCTGGATCGCCTTTGTAGCGCTAAATACTTTTCTTCGATGGACCTCAAGTCAGGTTACTGGCAAATTGAGGTCGATGAGCGGGACCGTGAAAAAACAGCTTTTATTACTCCAGATGGCCTGTATGAATTTACGGCCATGCCCTTTGGACTGTGCTCTGCACCGGCAACTTTCCAACGCCTCATGGATACCGTCCTTGCCGATTTAAAATGGCAGACGTGTCTCGTCTATCTTGACGATGTTGTCGTCTTCGCCCCGACTTTCCAGGAGCATCTTCACCGCCTCGAATTGGTCCTACAAGCAATAAGGTCTTCTGGACTCACGCTCAAAAATGAGAAATGCCACTTTGCGTATACAGAGCTGAAGTTCTTAGGGCACGTTGTGAATCAAGCCGGTGTTCAGCCTGATCCTGAAAAAACAACAGCTATTGCCCATTTTCCGCCGCCGCAAGACCTGAAAGCTGTCCGCCGTTTTCTTGGATTGTGCGCGTATTACCGTCGCTTCGTGAAAGATTTTGCTCGCATTGCCGAGCCGCTGACGCGCCTAACAAGGTCAGACACACCTTTCACATGGGAAGCAGCGCAAGAAAATGCATTCCGCAGCCTTCAAAGCCTCCTGCAGGCGCCTCCCGTTTTGGCTCACTTCGACGTAAACGCCGACACGGAGCTTCATACTGATGCCAGCAACATCGGCTTAGGTGCTGTCCTGGTCCAGATCCAAGCAGGTCAAGAACGGGTCATCGCTTACGCAAGTCGATGTTTGTCACCAGCCGAATCAAACTATTCCGCTACCGAGAAAGAATGCCTTGCCATTGTATGGGCCACTTCGAAATTCCGACCGTACCTTTACGGCAAAAATTTTAAGGTGGTGACCGATCATCATGCCTTATGCTGGCTCGCAAGCCTTAAAGACCCGTCCGCTCGCCTCGTCCGATGGAGTCTGCGGCTCCAGGAATACGACATGACTGTCGTGTACAAATCCGGGCGCAATCACTCTGACGCCGATTGTCTGTCCCGCGCCCCAGTAGATCCTTCTACCGACGCCTGTAATGATGACGACATCTTACTGACTGCTCTCAGCGCCTCCTGCCTCGCTGACCAACAATGCGCCGACCTCGAACTTCGAGACGTAATGGAATTTCTCAACGGCAGCAACACGACCGCCTCACGCGCTTTCAGGCGCGTGTTGCCATCTTTATGCATCCGCAATGGTCTTCTGGTCAAGAAAAATTTCGCTCCAAACAATACGCAATACCTAATATTCGTACCGCCTAGCCTGCGCAATGAAATCCTCCAAGCCTCCCATGACGAACCCACTTCTGGACATTTGGGCATAGCCCGTACGCTAGCCCGAATCCAAGAGAATTACTACTGGCCTCGTCTCCGTGCAGATGTCACTCACTACGTCAGAACGTGCCGAGCCTGTCAGCGTCGCAAGGTACCGTCAACCAAACAAGCTGGGTTCTTGATGCCCATTAGACCACCCACAAGGCCCTTCCAACGAATAGGAATGGACATGCTGGGTCCGTTCCCACGTTCGAACTCTGGCAACAAATGGATAATTGTCGCGACGGACTACCTTACCCGCTATGCAGAAACGTCAGCTCTACCCAGCGGCACCGCTTTAGAAGTCGCTAAGTTCTTCGTGCATCAGATCGTACTCCGCCATGGGGCACCTGAAGTGCTGATCACTGACAGAGGCCCTGCGTTCATGGCTGAGCTGCTGCAGGAGATCTTGGTTTACAGTCATACCTACCACCGCCGAACAACGTCGTACCACCCTCAAACGAACGGGTTGACTGAAAGACTGAACCGAACCCTTTCTGACATGATTTCCATGTACGTCGATATTGAACACAAAACGTGGGATGAAGTGCTTCCTTATGTCACCTTCGTCTACAATACGGCCATGCAAGAAACAACGCAGATGTCCCCATTCCAACTCGTCTACGGCCGTGCAGTGACGACGATGCTCGACGCAATGTTACCACATCTGCACGACTCTAGCCTTCACACTGATACCTACACGTTCCTGGAACGCGCCGAAGCTGCTCGCCAACTGGCCAAAGTTCGAATTCAGGACCAACAACTTCGAGATGCAGATCGCTACAATCGGCGCCGTCACGACGTCCATTATGCGCCTGGCGACCGTGTGTGGGTGTGGTTCCCCATTCGGCGACGAGGACTGAGCGAAAAACTCCTCCATAGCTACTTCGGACCGTACCGCGTGGTCAGGTCATTGGGCGACCTCAACTACGAGGTCATTCCCGATGGATTTCAGAAGTCCCGATGGTCCCCGTGCCCTGAAGTGGTTCACGTGGTCCGCCTGAAGCCTTATCACGATCGGTAGCCTCGCCCACTAACCCCGTTCAGTCCTTCCGACCTCTCCACTCACTCCCAGCATCGGGACGATGCTTCTTTTTGCCGGGGAGTAATGACACCGCCCATTCATCGTCGTCGTTCTACTAGAACCACGAGAGCGCGGAATGCGCGCGCGAGCTGGCCTTAGTAAAAGAAGCCGAAGTGTCTGGCTGCGAATGCTCCGCTTTTGGGACTGCTACTGACGTCCGCTGCAGTCACCTACTTTGACGTATCCAACCGAGCTGTACCACCCGTGACAATATTGTACATATTCATCGCAATATCAGCGTCTGCTACGTATGTGCGTATCCTGAGCGCAGAAACTCATAATATTGGCATGTAAGCGTGTTCTGGCGTGGTTAATATACTGGCATATAACTAGCTTTTCATTATGCGAAGGAAAGCACTAAAAGCGGCACAAGAAGACAACACACACACACACATGACACAAGCTTTTCATTGTCTGCACTGCATGCGGTTTCACGCACTTTTTAACCTTTTGAACACATGTAGTTATTTATTTTGCTTTTAAAGCGATAGCTTTACTGCTATCGTGACGCCCCTCCGGCGAGTTTCAGCTTATAACCTCTGGCTCCGCAATTTGACGTCTAAAGAGTGACACGTGTTTCTATTCGCGTACTCCGCGCGTGTTAGCTGCTGTGGAGGGGAGTGGAGAGGGTAGTCACGTACGCCTAGAGGGGGAGGGTTGTTTGCGGACTGCGCATGGGCGCACAGCCGCGGATAGCTCCGGCAGTTGTGCGCTCCGTCGCCGTCGCCGTGTTGCAGACAGAGGAGGCGAGGAAGAATCCCAGGTGTGCTTCGTACTCCCTCCGTGACGTCATACATTTTGTCCGATACCCTGACCATCGGATCAGTAGACAAACGCCGAAGCGACTGAGCCACGGCAACTATAGTGGGCGTTGGGATATACTGGCGTGAAATCAGCACAGTGTGATCTTAGTGCTTACCAAACCTTTTAAGAATAAAAGAAAATTCTCTGCAGGTGGGAAGTTCATTCCAAATGCTTCGGACTGTTGTTAAAAACCTTTTGCCCCTGCCTATCCTCTTAATTCTGTTCGTGACCGCTGTTAACTATATCAGGCAAGATGATACTCTAATGAACCTATTCCAAGAGATTTCGAAGTTAGTCTATCGAGAATCTGTCAGGGTGTAAAAATCATGGAACATATCTACCTAGCGAAAATTCTAAAGCTACACTGCAGCCTGTTTGTTTATCGAAAGCTAATACCTAGGCGATTGGCCTAATAACAAAGGCATCAGATAGAAAGTCTGATAAGCTATTAGATTCCTTGACGCTGGAAAGTAGCATTTACAAGACCAACTCCGCAACAGAAATCCCCGTTTGGAGTATGTATAAGCTAGCGTCTTTTGGGAACACAGCGGTACCATGAGGACACGCCGTGCACAAAACTTCTACACCTACCGTCTTCAAATAGGCTGACTTCACTAGACTTTTATAGCCGCTCTGATCTGTGTAGGGCAGGTACTGACAGCTGATCCGGATCATGAGAGGAAAATAACTAGAAGGGTAAGAATGGGGTTGAGCGCATATGGCAGGTTTTCTAATATCATGAGTGGCAGTTTGCCAATTTCCCTCAAGAGAAATGTGTACAAGAGCTGTATCTTCCCGGTACTCACCTACGGGGCAGAAGCGTGGAGTCTAACTTAAGGACAACGCAGCGAGCCATGGAAAGAAAAATGATAGGTGTAACGTTAACAGACCGGAAGCGGGCAGAATGGGCAAGGAAACAAACGCGGGTTAATGACATGCTAGTCAAAATCAAGACGAAGAAATGGGCTTGGGCAGGGCATGTAATGTTAAGGCAAGTGGATTCCAAGAGAAAGTAAGCGTAGCAGGGGGCGGCAGAATGTTAGGTGGCCGGATGAGATTAAGAAGTTTGCAGGCATAGAATGGATGCAGCTGACAAAGTATAGGGTTAATTGGAGAGACATTGGAGAGGCCTTTGCCCTGCAGTAGGTGTAGTCAGGCTGATGATAATGATGATTATCTGTGTAGCCATATGTACGGGTGGTGAGTTGTTGATCAGCGGAGCTATAAAACTGAATATTATGCCTGGACATTTAACGTGCGTCGTGTAAAACTTAGCAGGTTTGCCTTTGACAATCTGATGATCGAAGACCGCAATAACTATTGAGGTCAAAGAAGTCAGTGCGTTCCTTGTTTCAAATGGCCATTTTTCCAGCAGCGATCTGTGCATGCGCATAACCTTCTCGCCCGCTATTCCGCAGTGCATGCCCTCCCGAATGGCGCACTAGCTCACTGCGCGCGTGTTCTTCTGCGAACGGCGTTCCCTCGATGAACGACACGACAGACTGCGGGGCAATTATTCGGTACAATTATATCACCTCCTGTGGCAGGGAGATGCGCACATGGTACCCGCACGCACCGCCCTCAAGTGAGAACACGTGGGCTGGTTCTCAAGCGCCTTTCAGTGGTGCTGGCAAAGTACTGACCGCGTGTCTGCAGATTGGTCGCACGCGTCTACTCTCCCTAGGTTAATCTAGCACTGCACCTTACGATTCCCGAAGGTCCACCCGAGGCTATCGTGAAGGGATCTATAATGGCCACTCCCCATCGCATTCCTATACCGGACTGTGAATTTGTGTTTGCGACTGGCAGGTGCAAGAGGGGCACGCTACTGGAAAAAAGGTCATTGTGCATGTTGCTTACGAGAGTCATAGAGGACTTGCGCTGTTATTAGAATTCTCGCTAGGACGCCGCGGCTTTTGTTTCTTACAAAGTTTAGTAGCCCGACTAACCGCATCGCAATGAAAAAAAGGAGCATCACAGCAGTATATTTGTTTCCAATTTTTTTGCGGGCTGGGTAGCGTCCACCTTTTATGCGGGAGAGAAGGGATTTCATCGCCAATGCCGCCGGTGGCCCACCGGTGTTCTAATAGCTCAAAGCTATCTCTTGGCCTGGTGTTCGGCTTCACCAGGCCCCACCTCTCGCAGGCTGAAAGGGCGTTCCCCATGGTGGTCTTCGGTCACGTGCCCTTGCGCCATTAAAATCAAATCCCCGCTGTCGTCATCATCACCATCACGGGTGGCGTGGAGCAGTACTCATTACTAACAGCGGAAAGACTAGACTCATGTTTCTTATGTTTGGAAACGGGTCATAAATAGACTGCAGCTCGTGAACGGTCGTCATCCGGATGATTTTGTCCCGTCGGTTAGAGCTCAGAGGCTAACATTCTGCAGAAGGTGTTAAGTTGACATTTTACATACTCTCGTATCCTATTATTTGACACAAGAATAAAGTCAACTTTCACGTTCCAATCAATGCTGGCTTTCATGAACTGTTTTGCCTTGCCACGGAATTTTTGGTAGAGTGCTGCCATTCATCTCCGATAGAGTTGAAGCAAAACTCTAACCCTAACTGATTGATTGCACCTTCTTAAGCGCCCTTGCATCAATTAACATGGAGGCTGTGTCATATTGCATTCCGTGCTGTCAATGATGACCGCATGCGTTGTTGAAGGAAACGTTCCCCCAAAACATATCTCAGCATAACCTTCTGACGTTTTGACAGAAATTTTTGTCACTTGTAATTTGACCTCTTTTAGCACTGCGAAGTATCGTGTACCTCGTTCTTGAGTTTCAAACATACACAACGTGGACGTTCGTGCAAGCCCCTTGCTCGCAGAAGCCGCCGTCAAAATTTTAGTCATAAGCCCTGTAGTTCACCAAACTTGAGGAGCTACCGTTAAACATCGACAGAAGGAAAAATTTACAAGAAGGAAGAAACCAGTGAACGCTCATGGTTTGGTCACGAAGGGCTTGGTACGTATAAGTGGTCACAACCTAGAGACAAGGGAATATAGTACGTCTATATTTGTTATGTTACACGTTCTTTTCAAAGCGAATGAATACCCATTCGGCGACTCTACAGCCAGTATGGTTAATGCAGGAAGTTTATTTAGGACACGTGCTTCAACTTTCTAACTTTTTTGTTGGGACGTATATGAACCGCATTTGCAGGCACTATCATGGAATCGGGGAGTTACCCTAACATCATTCCGGAAAGCAGCAAGCTCGTGTACAATATTCGTGGGGAGACAGTGAGCGAACTGAACGAGTTGGTCGGCAAAGCTGAAAGCTGTTTCAGAGCAGCAGCGCAGGCAACTGGCTGCACTATGACGATGGAGAGCGGGATGCAGTACAAAGACCTCGTCCACAACACAGTCCTTGCCAAGCTCTACAGGAAGCACGGCCACACTCTGGGTAAGTAATCGCCAAAACTCCCAGAAAATACTCCCTGCCACGTAATTTAATCCCACATTTCGCGTTTTTCCTGCGTAATTAGTCGAATGTTAGCAGAATCCGCAAACTCGCGTGGATCCCTGCTGAATTTGGATGGAACGGACCGCCAGAAATATATTGCAGTAAGAACAGGAATTGGCGACTCGTTCAATGTAATATGAAATAGGTAATATTGTACGGGGGAAAATCAGCGACATTTATGTCCCGATAAGCAGCTTTTAGCATCCATGGAGGTGATCAATGGATGCAGCCAGTTTTTCTCACAGAAGCGGCCGAGCTTATAAGCGAAGTATCCTAGGAGCGTCTCTGTTTCGATCAGATATACGGGGCTCGTTTGTGTGTGCTTTAGATGTAGCTGCGCTGCTTCATTTGCCTGTTTACAAGCAGATTAAACTTGCCTTCTCGAAGGAATGCAGAGGAAGTGGTAGTTTGACACTTTATTTGTTGCGCAACCCTCGGCTTAAGAGTTTTACACAGGCCCGCACAGCGTACACATGTCTTTCTGCCCGCAGATTAAACAGTTGCGAAAAAGGGGTAGACGCAAAATATTTCACCGGCAGCCGCCGCTTGAGTTCAACACATCGCTCCCTTCATTATCAGCCATGCAAACCATTGCGAATATAATGCGCGTTCGCAGGTCTCACGTTTACCGACGACGACATGGGGAGAGTGGCTTTCTTGGGCGCGGCCACGGACGCGGGGAACGTGTCGCACGAGCTGCCCACCTTGCACCCATCGTTCGCCATTCCGAGCACCGCCGGTAACCACACCCGCCCATACGCCCAGGCCGCCAACTCGCCCGAAGCCCAGGCGCCCACCCGCCGCGCGGCCAAACTGCTCGCGCTCACGGCGCTCGACTTGCTCACTGACCCCGCACTGCTGGCGCAAGTCAAGCGGGAGTTCTCTGAGCGGAAAGCTCGCCGTACCTGAGATGAGGGCAGCGTTTCCGAGGTGATGGCTTGTAAAAAAAAATAACACTACTGCTACGAAAGTTCCGCTCTCCGCAGTAGCCTCGATAATAAATTTAATCGTCTCCGCAATGGTGCATTCGTGCTTGAGCTACTCAAGTGCACACTAAACACAAATCAACCCAGATGGGTGTTTTTGGCTTGTCCTCTAGCGTCCTCCCAAGTCGAGGTTCGATATACACCATTAGACTTCGAGTAGATTTCAGCACCAAAAAATACGGAGGACTTACGGTTGGCGAAGGGAGTAGATTGGGTGTAAATTTTTACACCAAAAAATACGAAGCACTTGCGGTTGACAATGGGAGTCTATTTGGTGCAGATTTTTACACCAAAAATTACGATGCACTTCCGGTTTGCAATGGGAGGTTTCAACCGCGGCGATACGCTGAGTGGTGGCTGCGGTGTCAATGCAGGCGCCGATTTTGCAACGCCGGCATCTAGGAGGAGGTGATGACAGCGGTCCGTTTTTCTATATTGCATTTTTGCTCTTTCTTACAGGGCTACTAGAACTGCTAACTATATAGGTGGAACGGTGCTAGTTAGTTAATCACTATAATCAGGTTCGAATGCGCTTTGTAATCATGAACAAAGCCCAATCGAACTTCAATTTTGAGATATAACAACCAGCCCCGTTCCTTCCATGCCGTTACGAAGTAGCACTGTAAGGAACAGGGCAAGAACGCTGGATACAAAGTGCATCGGACCGCTGTCTTCACCTCCTCCTGGATGCCTGCGTTGCACGATCGTGGCGCCATGCATACACACGACGTCCCAGTCACGTCGCAGCGTACTGCCGTACATCGCGGAAACAAAACGAGACCAGCGGTGGCGGCAAGGAAACGTCTTTAATTTGACTTCGCTGCGTACACGGCACTTCTGTAAAAAATACACAAACCATGGCTCCGGCGGTAGCCGAAAATATCTTGACGGGGTGGTTCGCAATGGGCAAGAAAAGCAGAGTTGGGGAGACGACAGGTAATGAAACTGAAAACAATACCGTGGTAACGGATCTACGTGCCAAATTCCTTTCCTGCAACACATTTTTCTTCTCGTAAAGTATACCATCTCGTCACTGTGGTCCAAAAACCGAATCCCTGAAGTTAAAGAACCTGAATGGTGCACAAGCCACTTGCGGGCAGCTCCACATTGGACAAATAATGCTTGTCATCTCTCTGCCTTTATAAGTTTTTAAAAAGAATGCATTTGTATATTGTATCCTTAAAATCTGTTCATTAATGTTATTTCTGCAGTCCATAATAGACCTTTTTAAAGAAAATTTTGAGTTCCGTGCTCCAATCGCTCATTAAAAATATTTTTCGAACACTATTTTCATCCAGTTTATATGTCCTCAAAGTCGATAAAAGCAGGATTCGCAGTAAGGATTACACAAAAACATGGCGTATAGCTTGTACTCCGTGGTTTTATTTTCGAACAAAAATATAGTTCTTGGATTTTACCTTCATAGTGCAAGGTAGCTGTGTAAGTTTGTCAGACATTTTTTTTCGAGACTGCAGTTTTAAGCACTTTAGAGAACATTGTTACTAGCACGTCCTGAAAACACTGTTCGCAATTTAACTTGTGCATAAGACTTACATTCATTCCATTGGATGTTCGAAAATACTGAATTACACAGACCACCGCTACAAATAGCACTGGATTATCACAATTGTCAGTTACTAACCTACACACATATCTGAAATATTAACACCAGCAGCATTAAAAGGCTGCTTAACATGTCAAGCTTATTCAAATGAAAAGAAATTGAAGAGCCTGCGTAAAGAAAGAAAAGGTCACAAAAGACCTGTAGATTACAATTTTATTTTTTTAAATGGAGGGCAATAAACAACATTTGAAACCACAATTGTTGGACAGGTATTAGAGATAGGGACTCACTTGAAATCAGCACCTAAAAGTAATCAAAACGATACAATAGCAAACCTTGAAAAACAATGCAGAGTTGAAAACTTCTTCGCTACACTTCAGGCTAACTGGTGCTGTCAGATAAGATTAGCTAAAAAAATGTTACGCACCAGACAATATCCAGTGGCTAATTCCAAGTGGCTAACTTCAAGATGCAGATTACAAACTACAGTAAAAGAAATACTAAACAGACATCCTAAGGCAGCCCACTAAATCCACAGTAAAATATCACAGGTATCCAACCTCTAATGTTTGTGTTTGTTCTTGACAAACACATAGGATGAACATAACCTTAAAAAATGTGTACAATACATTCAATTTAACACAATCACATAAAAAGAACACAAAACAAAACTTTACACTCAATATATGGAGGCCTATACTCTAGCAAAAGTTTAAGTGTGCCGAAAGATATGTTAGCCACCCATTTGATGGAGCCTGTCAGAAATAAAATGCAGTACTCATAACTTATAAGGAAAAAATTAGAATACATACACATGCACACATGCTTTTTAATCTAGCTAACAAGTAATGACTAATGCTGAAGCACAAGGAATTAGTCAACCTGGTATTACGTGACTGTGCGCACTACAAGCAAAGCAAAAACACATGGGCTAAGGTCAAAGCGCTCAGGACACAGGCATTCTCTTTGATAGCGAGAAAGGCATTCATAACCTTCACTTTAGGACGAAGTGAAGAAAAATTCCAGAAAAGTTCCCATGGCAACTGATCAGACTAAGGACTAGTAACTTTGTGATTAAATAAGTAATTGAATTTCTGAAGACCTGTGTCTAAGCACATATTTGCTTGAAAACTTAATTGTTCACCAAATCCATTATCACCATTATTTTTTTCTAATTAAATGATATGTATAAATGCTAGCAAATGTGTCATGTGGCAGAACGGGAAGTCTATAAGATAACAAAAAAATTACAAAATGCTGACAGTGCTCCCAGGAAGCTGTCCGATCTAGATGTAAAAAGATAAAAACCATGACTAGCCCATGCAGGGACAAGACACCAGTGGGGTGATGTGTCTTAGGGTCAACGAAATGTTGCTGTTCCTGTTTGTCATGTCTTTCCATGGTGTCACATAATACGAGTACAGCATTTGTCGAAGTTTAGAGCCCAAGGAATTCGCTTCTGAGCCCTGTTGTGCATCGCTAGCATTCCAGATCTCTTGAAGGTACAGAAAATCTTGCCCTGACCACCGTGAATGCTGGACATCCATGGATGCTCAGATGCCTTATTACACGGCTCAGAAGCCAAACCTTTTGGCTCTGTACTTTTTGACAAAGGCTATATACACATCAGTTTTCTCACAGATTCATGCTGACATTTTCTTTTTCTTTGCTCTGGCCAACTGTATCATGTTAACATGGATAAGTTATAGCAACACACTTTGTGTTCCACTACCAGTATTCCAAACAGTACTAAAACTAGAAATGTAAAACATGTACAGGCAGATAGAAGAGACAGCTGTGAAGGAAAGACGAAATGGTTTTTAAAAACTGATGAGCTCAAAACTATCGAAGCGTGGTTTATTTTAAGCCAAATATCTAAAAGCACTCTCAAGAAAGGTCAGCAGACAGAGTGCTTTCTTTAGATTTTCCAAACGGAACACCCAGAAGGCTGCAAACCGCAGAATCCCCACAGAAGCAATGAGGTTTTCAGTACAGGGTGATGGCCAATGAACAGGAAAACTGTGCCTTGATGAGTGAGGAGGCATGCTGTAAGTGCTTGGTCCTGCAAAATTAAAAACTAAATATCACTGGCACTTCTAACACTTGTAGAAGTGCAAAAAAATACTGCAGCATTTCAGTATAATGCACATTATGACTACACTATCCTAGGGATGAGTTCATGAGGGGGTGGTCTCCCCTCCTCAAAGTGAGAAATTTTACATAGAAAAACCATGCTCAACCCAATTTTTTCAAGAATAAAGTCAAAGAAATGCGAGGCTCAAACATGTCACTGACCGAATTTTAAAGATAATGGTAACCAGGCTAATGTACTTGGAGCTATCAACACTGTCTAGCTTCAACTTCATTTCCCACCACTATGTGCAGGAGAGCTTGGTGGCAAGTTTTGTATCAAAACTTTTTAATTCATGATTCGTTAGTATGCATGAATCACTTTGCGAGAATTTTGCTCGGAATCAAAAGTGTCCATATTACAGAGGTGCAACTGTACATATGGTTTGTCCATTAGAGCCATGATCACATTTAGTGGGCCACCACAACTATGCAAAAGTTAAACAAAATGCTGCAATGGCCTCCCTGCCAAAGATTTGAAAACCATATTCTAGCTATAAGACAACTGAGCTGCTAAATCTCATTTAATTGCAGCCAGTGCAGCAACAGCCTAACTATAATCAAACTAGACGATAAAGAAACAATGGTGAGCCACTGCTCATAAGGGAGCATGATACAAAGTGCATATTCGAAAGGTACAGCAGCACACGAAATCTACCACTCTTGCTTTATCCGTGGCATTTGATACATATGGCGACTACAGGAATTTTTGCTGAGCATCGAAGAAGCAAATGTTCTCTAGGGAATCACATTTTGAGCACCTATAATAGCCCGGGATGCAACAATCAGTACTCCCCATGAATCATATTTGCGTGTGTATAATGAAGACCTAAAAATACAAAACTGGTATGGTGTTGTTCAAAGTGTATATCGCCATTATACACAGCTTGCGAAGTAGCACTCCACAATGATTGGATGCCATCGAAGACTACAACACAAAACACTCTTTTCCAACTGAAAATAAAAAATAGCTGCACCGTATCCAGACCTCATTACCATTTGTCAATAAAATGAAAAAACCACAGTTGCAAAAGCAAATAATGGTGATCGCCTCTCCATAGTTTCGTGCAAGTCTAAAGAAACCACAACCGTCTCAACATTGGATTATTGGTTATTTGAAAAGAGTGGTAGTGAACACGTGTGAAAATGACACAGTACCAATGCAAATCCCAAAATAGCAGCGTGTCAGTACGCTGTATCTGGTTTAGTCACAAAAGTACTCTATTTTCAGACCTGAGCAGAGTTGCAGCAGTTACACTGGCTCCTTATTCCTACTATTGTCTGTTTTTTAATTGCATAAGTAACTATGCCTGAATTTTAAAGAAAATCCCTTCGGGGTCAGCAGCTCCTTACTGTCACTGTTTGCATCAAGCCTCTTTGCAAGATAACGAAACACCAGGGCTTTGTGCCAGCCCCATTCTAAAAAAATCACAAAACCCAAGCTTTGCTAAGGCTCGTGACTTCAATGCCTAAATTTGAGTAAATTCTGTGCCTAAAAGGTAGTCATCAGATGCTCAGATAAATACTGAGCTGCTATTTTCGTACAAAAATTTCAGTTCCTGCCTATGTCCACCAATAATTTGCACAAAAATACCTACAAGTGTTGCAGGGGGCATCTTTCTTTGCGACTTAACTCTGAACTGTTTGGTACTGCTTGTAGATTAAATTGATGCAACCTTGGAGTTTTTCATAGATTAGAAGCTGTATAGAACAATGTCTAGTCAGGTTTGATACCAAACAAATCATTATGAATAAAATGTATGTCGTTCGAATTACTGACTCCAATGATAGGTGAGCAAGGCAATGAGGTATGTAATGCTTTGAAATTAAAGCAGCTGTTATATTTTCACAAATATTGACAGCACGTTTATACTGCACCCATCGAAGTTATGCCGCAAAGAACCGCAGAACATAAGGCAAGAACAGACAGCCGTTGCTTTCTCGCTTTCACTCGTGTTCCAGTGACAAAGAGATTGCGCCATTGACTGAAAGCAACAAATAATCAGATTGGAATTCTAAATGTGGCGGCCGAATCTATGACGGCAGATACAAGTATGCACTTCAGGAGCTTTGAGCACATTCACAAATTTGCTGCGACGCGCACGATAAGCAAAATTATGTTTTTTGTGGGGAACCATGGCATTTTAGAAAAAGCGACTTGATTTTTTTATGTTAATAGCGATGCCGCATACCTCGTTTTGGGAAAATGCATGAAATTAAGAGTTGCCAAAAATGCTGCACATCTCCAAACTAAAATGACACAAATGCTTCGGAGGGCACTAAAATAACAATGCCGAAAACATACAGCCGCTTGCAAGGTGTACTTCAGTGCAGACGCAAGCAGACTTGTACTACAGAGCGCTCGTGCGGTGCTTTGCGCAATGAAGGCGAACTTATAACGCAGGCAGTGGGATTGACTGACAATGCAGGTGCTCAAGCGCTGGCGCATAATCATAAAAACAACCCATACACTGGCAGCGCGTCGTTAAGAAAACTGCGCTAATGTTTTGCTCCATTCCTCAGCGCAGCGCTTCAGCGCTCCACACAAGCCTGCTCAAGTCTTTATCGTACAACGATATTTAAGACGCAAAATCACTTACCATGACGGCGAGACGGATGTGAGACGGCAGGGATTCAAAAATATCCTTCCGGGCAGCAGTGTCGAGGTATAAATTTCTCTCCCGCTGGCCAAGGGCGCGGCAAAGCCAGCGCTTGTCTCAATTAGCTCACAACGGCGCCATAGCGCCATTCGCAAACCAGAGCGAAGGGCAAGCTCAGCCGTCGTTTACGATGTCCACTTCGGTGAACTCGGTTAAGCATCCATCTTTCCTTTCTCCGTCGCGCATCGAAAAGCAGCAGCGGCAAACGCACAGTCGCCGCTCACGATATCCGTTCCAAGAGAGGCTCCAAACAACCCGACGCGCTCAATTCTGCGACGCAATCCGAGACGGCGCCGCTGGCACTGCTAGGCCTAGCGCCTACGCCGCTTCGGTCACAGCGTCCGCATTCACGAGTCACGACTCTCTCGCCGTCTTCTGATCCTTTGCGCCGCCTGCTGTCGATTGCATTTCGACCGAAACCAAAACTTGCTGGTTCGTTCCGGAACTAAGCGAAACAGATAAAAGTGCACAGTTCCACTGGCGCGTTCTTTTGAACAGCAGTAGCAATTCGACCTCGCTCCGTCTCAGTTGCCGTACGGTGTTTTTTTCTACACCGTTCGGAAGGTTTCGAATGGCGACAACCACTCCGTTAGAGACGGCTGATGAACGATTGCGGACCTCGTTAGCACATCGTCCGTTCTAGCTGGTGTTGCTTCGGTGTTTATGATATCACGTGCACCGTTTTACCGGTGTTCTCGTCTGGCGATGCGGTGTTTTAAAGCAGACGGACACGAATAAACCTCCCATCTCGTGTCATTCGTGTTTAGTGTGTGGGACACAGTAATGGGCACGTCTCGAAAAGAAAACTATTTGGGCGTAGAAGGGGCACGTGGGTTGAGGAGGCGGGCGATGACTTTGGCATAAAAGAAAAGAATTTCTTTGTTTTCAAAACTGTATGTCCCTTTTCTTTCCCGTCAGAAGCTTCCCGTTGAGGAAGTTCAGCACCCCTCCGTCTGTAAACTCACTGTTGCGACTGGGCATCCTACCGCTGTTGCCACTGTTGTGATGTTGGGGTCATCTGCCTAGTGTGGCCGAGTTTCCCGTCTGTCAGCGCGGTTTCCACGCAAAGGCAGGCGGCTCGAATAATAATGACGGCGAGGTAAACGAAAAGGACTTTTCTATGCAGTATTTACAACGAAACAGTACAGAGGATCTGCACGGGGGCTGACAGCAGTATTCCTTCTCGAGACGAGGCTCATTTTGTGATGAACGGCAAAGACCCGGTCGCTACATCTATCTTTCCACTCCTCCTGCGATCTCTCTTTCTACTTGCCGTGGCGTCCTAGGATGCCCCAGCTCTGACCGGGACCATGTCCGACACAACGATGACCGACGGTTGCATCCGCCGCTCTTGCGCTGCACGGGGCGCCCGCCGAGAAGCTGTCTTGTCAGAGTGCGTCGCGGAAGGCACGTCCGGACGTATTGGCGATGCGCGTAGGGCAGCGAAATGAGCTTTCGCTGCACAGCCACTGCGCTTGGCTCAAACAGGATGCCAGTGGAACCAACTGTTGTGTCTTCGTCATGCTAGAGTGCTGCGCGTGCGCCGAACACTTCCATTCCTTCTTTCCGCTCCCACTTCCCTTTCCACTTCAGGAAATAAAAGCCATCACACGCCCCAAATAAACGTCTTATATGTTCGGGCTGTCTGTGCCTCGTAACTGTCCGGGCCGCAGGCTGTGGCTATGCAACAGTGGCCACGAGCCAGGATACCCAACAGGCGGTGAAAGAAGACCCGGAATCGGCATCCGCGAAGGCAGCCTCACAGACGACAGGCATGGCTCATCATATGCTACCTGCATTCAACGAAGATACAGATAAATGGAAAGCACCGCAAAAAGGCTGCGTTTGATGCAGCGAAACAACGTCTGAAAAATGCTCCAATTCTTGTACATTTCGACCCTACAAAGGAACTCAAGCTAGAGTGTGATGCGTCGTCGCTCGGGGTCGGAGCAGTTCTGTTGCATTCTAGCAACAACGTACGTAGACCTATTGGTTTTCGCTCAAGAATACTGACCCAAGCAGAGCGGAACTACTCCCGAGTAGAACGTGAAGCGTTGGCGCTGATTTTCAGAGTAAGAGAATTCCGAGACTATCTTCTAGGTCGTGAATTAGCGTTGGTCACGGATCATCAACCACTCGTCAGCCTGCTGAGACCTGACCGCCAGACACCGACTATGGCGGCTGCGCGAATTCAACGCTGGGAACTGTACGTCGGAGGCTACAATTACAAGCTTCAGTATACTCCGCGGCCAATTGTGGAAATTGCATAGGAAATTTACTTATGCTACCGGCTGCACCTCCTCTAAACTGGCCGAAGACTGAAGAACGGTGGTCTCGGATCAATATCGACTTCGCAGGACCCGCAACCGGGAAGATGATCCTGGTTGTAGTGGACGCGAACTCCAAATGGATCGAAGCGATTCCTATGAAGTATGCAAACGTAGAAAGCACAATAAGGGCTCTAAGGAGCATGTTTGCCCGTTTTGGTGTGCCACGTACAATAGTATCTGACAACGGCGCACAGTTCACGAGTAAGGATTTTGCCACATTTACAGCAAAAAACATTACGCATCTGTGCACGGAACCTTTTCACCCACAGTCAAAAACGAAGCTGCTGAAAGGGCGGTGCGAACGATAAAGGAGGGTATTCAGAAATTAAAGGGTGGCGATCTCGACGAGAAATTGGTACGGCTGCTGTTCACTTTACACGAACACATGTGAAGAATGGGAGAACACCTTCAGAGATGCTCCTCGGATATCAAATAAGATCGCGTCTAGACACCTGCTTCCCTCTGAATGTTGCAGGTCCAACTGAGGGGAGCCATGACTGGACACTGCCGCCAGACAGCAGCGTGTACGTCTGCAATTACGGACAGGGAGAGAAGTGGATCCTTGGTCGTGTGAAATCGTCGACAGGAGCACGGATGGTAACCGTAGAGACTCCCTCTGCCATCGTCAAGCGGCACGTCGATCAGTTGCGCCGCCGCTGAGATTCATCACCAAGGTTTCCGGTCACCGATACAACTGCTCGTGGTCCAAGGTCCAACCAGACGCCAGGTCCCAGCACGGCCGCCAATGCAACCACTCCCTTAGATGCGGCCGCGCCAGATCATTTTCATGATACAGACCAAATTGCAGGCAAATACATTCAACCTCGCACCCCCCCCCCCCCCCCCACTCCCACCTACCTTGCGTCCGGCCGAAGCTTCGCAGCAAGTCCTGCGCCGGTCAACGAGGCAGCGCAAGCCAGTGCAATGGTTCCGTATTTGAGGAGAGGGTAGTGTTGTGTCTTCGTCATGCTCGAGTGCTGCGCGTGCGCCGAACACTTCCATTCCTTCTTTCCGCTTTCTCTTCCCTTTCCACTTCAGGGGATAAAATCCATCACACGCCCCAAATAAACATCTTCTATGTTCGAGTAGTCTGTGCCTTGTAACTGTCCGGGCCGCAGGCCATGGCTATTCAACACAAACTTCCATTGTAAAAGCTGTGGCACAGTACCACCCGTAGTAATAAACTGCATGCATACCGTTCAATGTAATAGCAAAATACCTCCCTGATGTTGAAGCTACTCTGCAAAACACAACTTTCTGGCGGCAAAAGCGTATCACATTTACGGTAGAAATCTGTGTTCGCTGTTACTCTGGGTGTCAACTACTTAGAACTTTTCGGCACCTTGTTTGCGAGGCTTGAAATATTCTGAAAGTGACATATTTTAATTTAATAGTCATTTTGGAGACTGCATAACAGCGGTCTCATCGCTCTTTTGTGTGTGCGTGTGCGTGTGCGTGTGCGTGCGTGCGTGTGTGTGTGTGTGCGTGTGCGTGTGTGTGTGTGTGTGTGTGTGTGTGTGTGTGTGTGTGTGTGTGTGTGTGTGTGTGTGTGTGTGTGTGTGTGTGTGTGTGTGTGTGTGTGTGTGTGTGTGTGTGTGTGTGACAAGAAATTCCTGGTTCTTTGCTGTATCCTGCAGACGAATAGCGGCGACCGCCCAGACAGTGCACTCTCTGCTGAACACGTATTATACAGAGCCACACACACTCCCGGTTATTGGGAATACTTGTAGCGCGACACAGAAGGCGAATAAAGTAGATGAACGGGAGAAGCGATACTCTCGAGTGTTTTTATTGATGGATGAAACGCACAACCATTAAGTTTTTTTTCATGGACAAACACCGCAGGCACTCGTGCAAATGACAAAGCAAACACCAAGCACCCGCCTCAGAAAAGTTTATGTAAAATTTATGCTAATTAGAGTAAAGCTCCACCGATGAAGTGCTGACGCAATGCGAACATTTCTTTCGGATGTGGAACGCTTCTAACCACTGACGCGATAGCGCTTCGCTACATCTTCCAGTTACCTGTCTTTCTTTAGAAATGGTGAGCATTTTCCAGGCCATTCGCAAAAATTGCTAAGACCTACTAAGCTCGTTCCAGTCCCATTCTCTAACCAATTTTCATGCTCACGAAGGCACCGATTCAGACAACGTCCGCACTGACCCCAGCGTACAATTTCCCACATCTGCTGTCCCTCGTCTTTTCTGTCCCGCTACATGCATTCCCAATAGCAATAATTCAGGCGAGGCACTTCGTTGACAGAAAGTGCGGTGAGACGGAAACCTTTAGCGCGGTGTGTCTGCTCGTGTCGCTTTTGTTCAGTGGCGCGCGCACACTTGGTAGCTGGAGACACAGGAGAGTGTTTTAGGCGGCATCCTTCCAGATCGGCGTTCAAGAGGTGCCTGACACGCATGCGCAGTAGGCTGAAGTGCAGGTGCATTGTCTACTGGCGCCTTATGATGTTATCAGTATGACTGACAGCTATTGTGCAACACGTTTCCGAGAATGTCCACGCTAGCCAGTCATGAGCCTATAAAGACATTCTCCTTGAAATGAATCAACCTGTTCAGCAAGTAGTATTACTGAAAATACTCCTGGACTATTAAAAATCTATCTCTGCACATATAGGCACAATATAACTTAATTGTGGAGGTAAATTGAGAAAGCCAACATACGGTGGTCGTTTCCAAATACGTAATCCAACACTGCGCGATTAGTCGTGGTAGGTTGTCTGTCAAAGTTGGGCATGTGCACTCTAAGGCTACTACCGCCATAGTAGCGTCGTCTAAAGCAGTCAGCTGCTGCGTACAAAAACATGCGATGAAATTCGGCCTTCCGCCTTCTGTGGCGCTCGCGCGCTGACCATAGAAACAGCGGATGACTTAGCTGTTGCTCTTTGATGTAGGGGAAATGCTATATGCGTAAGTTCTGGTTTGCGACGTCCGTGCAAAATCTTGACCAAGTGGTCAAGGTTATTTGTATCCCTCTACAATGCGTAGCTTTCTTTTTTTTTGCATCCGTCTTCAGTCCTTCTTGAACTGCTGAAACACAGGGTGAGTGATAAATCCCAGCCGCGCCGGTAGCGTTTTGATGAAGGCGAACTGAAAAAGCCTCCCTTGTACTGTGCACAGTCCGTGTACGTTACAGAGCGCAAAGTGGTCGAAACTATTCCGCAGCCCTGCACTGCGGCTCATGTTTCTCTGTCCCTGTCCCCCCCCACCCATCTTTCACTCCCTCCTTCATCACTTCGCTCACTGCGAGTTTCAGATGTTCACAGGATCATCTCCAGTGCTATGAGAATGACTGCGCTGCAAGGGATATCTTACTCTTTGTATAAAAGTGCCTCCTCCCAGTGAAGGAGCACCCAAGTGTCATGTAGGGGGCTTCGGTCCCCCCTTTTATCAATGGGAATAAATGTTTGTCACCACTGTGTCCATCGAAAAGTGTGACGGTTACTGCGCCTTTCCTCTTCCCCAAAGTTTTCTTTTTTTTTCGTCACAATGGTATTCAGGTGTCAACCAAGGGTGAGACAATTAGGCCTACTGCGCCTTTCCTTATAGGCAATTCGCTAAGTCCCCGGTCTTCAGGCTTCTCTTATTCTCAAGTCCCGGATGTCGACACGCGAACACACATGCGTTCGATGGGTTTCCTCGCCAATAAAGGCTTTCTCCTTAAAAATACAGAGAAAAGACTACGCAGAACTGTCTTGAATTCATCTGTTTTCCTTTTACTTCCAAGCCTAATGCAAATAAGATTCTTCTTTCTGGAACGCTGTAATTAGAAGATAGCTGCGCCATCTATCATCTGGGCTTATTTGGGACCGCCATGCCGAAGTTCAAGTGGTACAGCTTGTGTGATTTTTTTTAAATGGCACAAGCTAACTCTTCATATCGACGTTTCGAGTTGAAAGCGTATACATAAGCTTAATGAGTGCTACAAGAAGGCAAATATACTACGTTACTTCACCCTTAAAAATAGAACGAAGCAGTCGCAACAAAAGGTATCGCTTTGGCGCCGATGTTAGCGCATGCGCAGTCGCAACTAAACTGAGATGGAAAAGGTTTCTTCCGCGGTGCAAACCAGCAGTGCCAGGAAAAGGGAATAGCAGGAGAGCTGAAATTTGTGTTGCCAGTACAAGCAGAAATGCCGAAACAAACGCTTTCTACATGCGGACCAGAGTGGTGTCCATTGTTCTGTTTCATGTCACGTTTCCAAACCGGAAAGGATTCATACAAAGTTAGTACAAATGAGACACAGAGCTTTCTAACAAGAATAACAAATTTAATGAATAGATTGAACTGCTACTGGTGCCGGTGGGGCTGATCCGAAGAGATGCGGCGATTGTTCGAGCTCTCCTTCCCGGTGTTCTCCCAGGAGCCGTGTTGTGTTGAGCCCTGTTTCTGGTAGAATGTAGTGGCAGCGCAGGCAGGGCCAAGCGGCATTTACCGGTTCGAAAAAGGGTCAGGTTGGCTGGAGGTGGTCCGGCGTGGTCGCTGGGGCCTCGTCCGAGGCGAAAGGAAGAACCGCTCTCGGATCGACTGAGGCAGAGGCCGAGCTGGAAGTGTGCCTTCTTGTGTCGCTGGGTTAAGGCAGGATGAGGGGTAGGGTAGCCACTGTGGCATTAGAACGCGTTAATCTTCCCATACAAGCCAGCTTCAATTTGTCTTAGTGCCCTTTTATGATTCTTCTACTAATGAAGCGCTTGGTACTAATTACACAAATCCCAAACCATCGCCGCTCGAATGGCAAGCTAGTAAGGATGGCCTCCGAGGGCGGCGATTCTCGGAGGCCGCAGTCAGGGCCCAAAAAGCGACGACACTGCGAGTGCTTCGCACGTACGGCGGGGATGCAAAGGGACGTGCTACTCTACTGTTGTTTGACGTAGCTTCCTTCGCACCGGCGCGATGGCAGTGCGCCTCAGCCGAAGATAGCACCAGATTGCTCGTTTTGGAACTTCCATGAGGTTATGATGATATGAGGTTACAGACCGTGGCATGTATATTCGGTGACATGTAAGTGGCGTGTTCGCCGAAGAAGCGGCCCTGCCGAAGGAGATTTTGAGTATTAGGTGTTGTGTTGTGGCGGGTACAACAGTACACGCAACCCCATGGAACGAGATCCCCCTACGAGATCCCCCAGTGAAGCTTCATACAGATTCCCGGGCAAGTGGTCTGAGAAACGAAGGTGAAAAAGAGGTAAATATTCGCGCCCGACCAAACTAATGGCGTCCGGCTGATGATATTCACGGAATTTTCCGCGCACTTGTGCAGTGCCCCACGTTCCGCAGAATGCCACTCGTGCAGAACCGTACGTTCGGCTGGGACGGACACGACACGCGTGCGCGCCAACGTGGAGACCGACGGTGGAGCGCTGTGCGATCCCATCGTGCAGCGCGCGCTAGCAGACATCGCGTGCAGACGACGCTGTTGACGCTGAAATTTCACTATACAGTGGCCAATAGGAAGCACCGACAAAGAGAAATGCAGAGGAAGCATCACAAGTGGGCATATTTCAAAGAAATGATGAACATTATAGAAGCTGTATTGCATTTATTCGCCCTGCAATCCCACAGCCACCCGCCGGCGAGCCATGTGCGTTGTCCTTATGAGAAAATTTGAGGTTTATCAATATCTTTACTCGTGTTATTTTTACTCGTGCTAGTCCTGCCTTAGCTTATGCAGCGGCACATTCTGTTCATCCGGCATGCCTGCACTTTATAGCATCTTACTTTTTGCCAACGTGAGCATAGGTTAAATCACGTATCAATAAAGCCACAATGTGGGGAGCTGAGATTGGATTCAGAATCGCCTGCAGATATTTTCGGAAGTTACTCTAGCTGCTCTAAAGCGTATGCATCGAAACCGACAAGCATAGTAACGTCGTGGCGCTGTCTCTGACAGCCCCGCACCACCACAATTCCAGTATTTCACAAGTTCCCGCAATTCCCACCGTTTCTATGACAGCCTGTCCTGCGCGTTGTTACCGAAGACGATGCTGCTAACTGTATAAATTGCTGACTGCGGTCGTTGGCGTTGGCCTCTTTTAGAATGGCCTCTGAGACATGCGAGAGTCTCGGAGGCCACGGTGAACAGGCACAAAGTAGCGGTGTTCTGCGAACGTTTCACACGCTCGGCTGAGGTAAAGTGGACGAGCCACTCGTGCAGTATTTGACGCCACTTCCTACGTACCGGTACAGAGGCCGTGTGGCTCAGCCGAAGGCACCATAAGGAACGAATAATACTGCGCTGTAGTTGCAGTCGGTGGCGCAGCCGGTGGGTGCGTTGCCATGGGACCCACTCGGAGGGTGATTACCGTGGAAGGAGGAACGTATGATGTGAGAGGAGAAAAGCGTAACTAGTGGGTGGTTACCAGAGGAACCATCCGGAAGGTGGATACCGTGGAAGAAGGAGGGTATTGGGAGAGCGGAGGAATTCCCAACCGGCGCATGGTTACCATGGGATGAGGAGGAGGGTATGCCGAGAGTGTACGAAGGCGCAACCGCTGGGTGGTTGCCACTGAAACCACCCAAAGAGTAGCTACATTGTGAGGACAGGGAGAGTTACCGTGGAAGGAGGCTTTGTGGCGAGAGCGTAGGAAGGCGTGATAGCGCGTTTTGTCATACGCAGCCCAAAATCACCTAATACGGTCCACATCGAGTGCAGCTAACACACTACTCGTAATGCTGGGCTTCGGTGGCATACTGGTCCTGAAAGCCGACGGTAGTTACGCGAGTGATGAAATTTGGTTCATCATACCCTACAATTCAGGCAAAAGCATTGTGAACTGGAAAGAGTATATGAGCGCCTTTTTGCGTAGATTGTAAGATTTCGTTATAAAAATCAATATATCCGCAGATCTCCTGCCGGCAGGCTTTCATTTTTATGCTGTTGATGTTCTTGCTATCGTCAAAAGCATTCGCCATTTGTTTTCATTGGCACTCTTAACTGCTAGATGCGAGCGATGGAAACATTAAGAAAGAAAGATTTTGCTAGTTATCAGAAGAATGGACCATTATATTATATTCAATATTTCCATATCAATACCTCTGTTTTCAAAAAACAGTCAAAATATTCGTAAAAGAATGCTAAACAGGGTAGGGTAATCATCGCCCAGTTGGCGTCATGGAGTCAAATTACTGACTCGTTGGCGCAGTCCGCTCGCGCGCATTCTGCCTTGAATCCTGCAAGCTGCAGCTTGCTGCTTTGTGTTTCGCCGCTCAATAGCGACACAGTCTACAGTCTATGCCTGCGTGGATTAAACCGTTCAAGTAAATATAAATATTGCTTCAAGTTGTAAGTGCTTAGTTTTACGTAACAGTATGAGATGCAGTTTGTTAATTGTTTTTATATTGTTGCTTTGTTTATTTTGCATTTTAGGAATTTGATGTTTCGTCTTACCATTTGGCCTAGCAGTCGCTAGCGGTTACTTGCTACGCGCGTGAGGGCAACGCTCCGAACGTTTCTCCAAATTCTTTGCCTCGCGCTTGTTGGCGCTTCAGCTGCTGTTTGCAGTTTTCCCGCGATGTATTTTACTACCAGCGCTGCGCTTCAATGTGAACCTCGTTTTGCGCAATAGCAACCCACCTTTCATTTCTCTTATGTGGTGAAAGCATTAATCTTCCTGCGGCTAAGCCACTAATGTGCCTGAAGGAACCGTCGGCCTCTTTGGATTGCCAACCACAAAGCAGTATAAGCCATTGATTTACATACGAAAGCGTAACGTTGGATGTATTAAAACAGGGCGTTTGCATGTGCTTGAGTTTTCGTAAAGTGGGTAAAACTAGGTTGCTGCCGATATTTAACGTCCTCTATGAGCTGCTTTTTTTACGAAGGCTATCAACAGAATTAGAATACTAGTAAAATCAAGTGTCATCATTTAAGCTGGAAACGTGACATAGCTTCAAAGTGACCTCATTGTGTAATCGTATGCAGGAAAGGCGCAGATTTTTTTTCTGCACAATGACTGAACTCTGTGCTCGATGTTATTCTGGCAGGATTTTATTATTGGCAAGAACTCTGTTATGGCCTACTGAGTATTCTAATTCACCTAGCTCTTATTAGCGCCAGTGACACTTGCGTGAAAATGCTTTGGTTATGCTTGTAATTTCGCAATGCAATTGGAGTATTAATTATCATGAAGTGGTCATGAGACCCGTCGCGACGGCTTTGTGTCTTTTGGCGTTCGGCTACTGATCCCAAGGTCGCGGGTCATTTGATGCCGGCCGCGGCGGCCATATGTCGAAAATGTCTAAATAGAAAAAAATCCGATATGCTGTGTGAAGCCAGCGTTTTTTGAAGAAACTCTTATCGTCCAAATTAACCCGGAGTCCTCCACTACGGCGTCCTTCAAAGTCTTCAGGACGTTAAGCACAACGATTTTCAAGTGATAATGAAGTGGAGGTTGTATTGGTTTTGTGAAACTGAATGACTGCATGCGCGAACAAAGCAAACTAAGAGCTCAAGCAATATGCTGTTGATGACTTTTTTGTAGCAGGTAATGATATAAATATGGAAGAATACTTTGTAGATTACTTCTGATTACCTGATATATCAGCTTATTTCTGCAGGGCTTCCCTGAGCTATTTCACCCGCAGTGTGCCCATTTTATTGGCCTAGCTTCTAAAGCTTGTTGAAAAATATTTGTGATTTCCCTGGGGTCTGTGGTTGAATATTGACCCAGAGTACATAAAGGAATTGAGCGAATCTTAACAATCCGGGTGCATTTCTGGATATACTTGCCAAGCTTTTATTTCATTACCATTCAGAGCTCAGGCACTGAGGTAGTCTACTCAGTGGTTCTTCTATGTATGTGCGCAGGCTGTTTGACAGTGTAATGAAGTGGGCCCTTGGCAGGCAGGGCTGCATAACTGTTTGGTAAACCAACGCAGCGTGCACAGTTGGCGTCACCCCTGCTGCATTTTGCACATTTCTTTTTGGGCACAGGCTGTTCAACACCAGTTTTCGGAGGACCTCCTGTTCTGCTGAACTTGGAAAGTTTTGATAAGCACTCCTTGCAACTGGTACTGTTTTTCTTTCACTTCATGCTCTCTTGTATAGGTAGAGGCTGTTTGCTAGAATTTGTTTCACAAATCTTGTTTGCTTGAACTTTAGGACTCTTACTGCAGGCCGGACGAGCACGGACCCGGCCTAGTTTCACGCAAATTAATTGCAGCACCTTGTGGACGATTTTGTAGGGATCAATGAGAAGGCTATCATCACAACTTGACCTTGAGAGTGTTCCTGTTCTACTGTGCACATCTGGACTAATGCTTCTTGAGCAGTGGTGTATCATCTTGCCTGCAGTGCCATCATTTCAGCTTCGTCGTCCGGATGAGAAAGGACCTGTTTGGTGATGCAATTTCAGGAAGCATGCACACGCGCAGCAGTATTTGTCTTTTTTTTTCAGATGTGCTCCGGTGTGGCTCTCAAGGTACTGTCCACGATTTCATCCACCTCTGGCGTATATTGAAGTATAGCAGGTATTATCAAGACATGAGCATCTTTGCTATGCTTGCATGTGGTGGTGCAGGACGTCAACCATCGACCACCTTTGATTCAACCACGTCGTGCAGGTAAGAGAAAGCCATTTTGCAAGATACAGCTCGTGAGGTTCTGTGAGTAGTCTGCGTCACCCTTGTGTAGAGCGCTCGGGCAATCTGCACCGAGCAGTCAAAAGTGAAATAAGAAAGGAGTCCACTGTTTGCGGGCCAATTGCTTCTGCATAACCTTACTTGCAGGTTGATGTGGCTCTACTTCCGCGCAAGCGTAGCCTTTAAAGGCTACACACAATTAAGGTGTCAAGTTTTATACAGGGAAGGGCACCTCTAGAGCGCTCTACGCAAGGGTGACGCATACCGTACAAACTTTTGTCTAAAATAATCGCAGACTCCCTGCAGGTACACACGGATCTTTCTCAAGGTTGTTGAGCCACAAAGACAAAAGACAAATTTTCTCAACCCGAGTTTATAGGTAAGACAGTGGAGTTCAAATTGACTTCGTGGATTTCTGTGTCGGTATGTAGGTTGTTTTAATTTTGCTCCTGTTAAAGACCCCCATGGCAGGTATCTTCTTGAATTTATGGTGAGCCATTGCACTCTGCACAAATGCCACTGACAATGACATCATACGCATCTATGTTTCTAGTTCGCTTATTTTTATGCGTGTGCTGTCACTACTTTCCGTGGCATGTCCTCACTTGCTTCTGATTCCTGGTTAGCCGCTCCAGGCGCACGTAACTGACGTTTTGGTTTACCTAATATAGGTCCCTTCTGCAGGCTGCTGAACAGAGGTGGATTTGATTTTCCCACGTTACAATCTAGTTGGCATCTTCTTTGCAAGAGAAGTTACTTTCAGAACACCTAGCTAGCTCTTCCCTGCCATCTACAACATAGCAACTTACTAATGAAACCATAAATTGCGAACAAGGCCGGCAGCCGAAATTTTTCTTTAACAGCTGCTCACCGCTCGACACTTTCCCCGCCTTCCAAATGTGTATGCCATTTTAATGTCAACCATGCCAGTCAACCTACCTCCTCAGTGGCTACAAACGTTTATTTACTGGTCGGTTTCTTTTTTTGTGAGCGTACCAGTATTGGATTCAACAAAGAGTAACGCAGCGACTGAAGAGCAAGTTTTCTTTTAAAAAATAGCATATGCATTTACGGTTCCTGACTGCAGCCGTTCATCACTCGTAATGTGGGCGGGTGATTCCACGAGAGATGAAACTGACCAAATAGTTGAAATTTTTTTTGTTCTTGATTATTTTATATATTGTGCAACACATTATTCAGCAGGCGAACAATGAATTTTTTAAAGAAAATCCTAATATTTCAGAAGAAAAAAATGCATATGACGTCATGGCAGAGGCAACATTTTCACGCAGAGCTCAACTTCGCGACTATGCAATGACGTAAGAATCAAAATATCACACCGATGCCGCGACTGCACACCAAGCAGAAGGAACTCGAACGCAAGCCGTCTGCGGGTAGACCTACGGCGTCTCCCCAGTCGCGGACCGACAGAATTCGCAGCGTAGCAGGCCAGAGCGGAAAATGCGACCTTTCAGAATTGCATTGCGGTGCGAAAAAGTTGAGCGTGTGCGAAAATGGCGTGGTTATGACCACAGCGCTGAATTCCAAAAGTAATCGCAGCAAAAACACGATTTCAACCGAAAATCAATACCTGGCTCCAGGTAGGAGCACACGGTGGGTCTGTGGCTCGTGACTTATTTCGTTTAACTTGTTTGGCCAGCTAAGAAAATTGCGGTGACGGCGAGGGGACCTGTGTCCAAGAAATTATGCCCAGAAGGGGATAAGGGATCATCCCCCTCTGGGGATTGTCACCAGAAAGGGATAATTGCTGCAGAAATAATTGCTGATTACTCCTGATAATAACTGCAGATGATTACTGCAGCAACCTCCCTGCTGCAGAAATGCGAAGAGGAACACCATCAAAAAGAAAAATATAAGAACGAAAGATGGATTATCGAGAAAGACCGCATACTTCACGCGATAATGCTCGCGGTCCAAATACCAATTAAAAAGACAAAACCAAAAGCAGTGGCACCCACAGAAGTGATGAACGTCTACGATGGAGCAAGTAGGTCACAGAAGACGCATAGCGCTGTAGATATTGTGAACACTAAATTCAGCGAAAAAAAAAAACAGCACTGTCGCAAGAGGTAGTCAAAACGAGACAATACAGAGAATAAAAATTGTGCTGTAGTACAGCATGGAATGACATGTTATGGTACAGCTTGGCACGTGGGATTTGTTGCCCGTAAGCTGCACGGTGTCAGATCCTCACAGCGATTGAAACTTAATCTAAAGTTTGCCCTCATCGAAATCCGGCTGCCATGGCCCGGCTTCGATTCACCTACCTCGAGCTCAACAGGAGAACGACTTACGACCGCAAATGGGCCATTGCGACGGGTCGCAATCCGCAATGTGTGTCGCCGCGCCGAAATGCGCAGCCACTCTGCAAGGTGCTTCATAGAAGACTAGTATTTCTAAAAAATAGGATTTTGAGGTAAAAATATGGCTTTTTCAGCATAGTATTACCAGTGTTCGCGGACATCACAAAAGCGGTGAATCGTCTTAAGTAGTAAGGTGGTGAACTAATTTTTAATAATGAACTTTTTAACTAGTAGAGTTAGGCGCCTATTTGCAATTTGAGATTTGCATCCGGTCGTTAGTAAGAGCCATATCAGGTTTTAGAATTTACCCTTTTTTGTCGAGCCCCAGCGATTACTCTTGGCGCTCTGGCTCGACAATATTTGGCTGTTTTGACTATTTACGTGACTAGAAAGGTTGGTTTGCCTGCATGATTTTGGAATGCACATGTATTTTGGCACGATGTAGCCGTATTTTGTCGAGGCTCAACGACGAGGGTAATAACGTTTTCGAAATTCTAAAAACTGATATGGCTGTTACTAACGACCAGCTAGAAATCTCAAATTGCAAACAGTTGCTCAGCTGCGATAGTTAAAAAGTTAATTATCAGAAATTATTTAACCACCCTAATACTTAAGACAATTCACCGGCTTTTCGGTGTATGCCAACACTGCTAATGCCAAGCAGCAACAGCCATATTTTTATCCCCAAAAGCCTAGTTTTGAAAATTTCTTAGGCTTCATTGAAACACCCGGTATAAATAAGCACTGCAGGCTGGAGCATAGGTGATAAATAAACTCACTTGTCGGTAGTTCCTTTAAAATTTACCATGCTACCCTTAGAATTTTTGGCGCTCTGAACGTGAATGGGGCTATCGAAGAGCCTGCAGGCAGTGCAAAAGCTACTACTGCCGACACCTGGACACCGCTGAGGAGTTACAGTTTGCATGGGACCAGCGTAGGAAACAGCACGGCACGCGGTTCACCTTCATTCGTTCCGCAGACTGTTTTGTTGCTGGCGTCTGCCACGGTCTGTACCTTGATGCCAAATGTATCCGCATAGCGGATACATCGCCCTGCGTGAATATACACGGCCCTTGGAACGCCTTAGGCTTCACTGACAGAGAGGCAGCGTTTACAACGGAATTACTTGCAGATATATTTGATTCCGCCTGCAAGTTGTTGTAAACACTTTTTACTTAATCATTTCCTAGCCTTGCTGCCATCACCCCAAACTGATTGAACAGTATGAGCAAATATGTTCGAATGTTTCAGTTACTTCGTGTGGGCGTTGAATCTAAACCTGACAATTTTTGTTCTTCTTATTTAGTGAATTCAGAGCACGTAGAGGATAATACCTCACTGTTAGGGTGGTATATTACACAAATAGGTACTACTTTGCTGTCACCAGTGCACTTTGGAGAGGTGTACGACGACGCAATTCAAAGTTTGAAGTTCTGCTAAACTCTAAGCCCACTTTAGCGAGGCTGATAAACTTCTAAAGTTCCTAACCATTGCTTGCGCCTGGATTTGGCTGCTGTGGTAACAGGCGAAGGAGAGCAATGGTTAGCGAACGCCACGCTGAGGTGCTTAGCTTGTAGCAAAACGACGCCCTGCCGTATGCACCCTTATCTAGCGTAGAGATGGGTATCTTGGATTATCGCCTGGGGTAGCAAGTCGGGAGTTAATTAAACGCATAAGGGAGCAAGAAATGTTTTGTTAGGTTTATTACTACAGGTAATTTGTGAACGGCCGGTAATTGTGAACTCTTTATTTTCGAATGAAGAGTTTTTTTTTCGTCAGCGCACTTAAGCGAAGGCCTTCTGAAGCCATTGTCGAAAAGAAAAATGATTTAATAATTAGATATGGCCTGAAATACGATTCGTATGCTTTAAAGGTAGCCAAAACATAGCGAAGCACCCAAGTTGAAATTGCTCTAGCGGAGTGGTCTAAAGTACCCAAGTTGGCGGAATGTAGATCAACCTGGAAAACATGCCGGCGGTGGCAGTGCCCATATTTCTGCATCCTGCAATTTTCCCCTCCACAACGTCAGCTCTCCCTGCGTTTTCATTGTCGTGGTCCCAGCGCCTGCTCCTTCACTTTTTCCTCGTCCCGCCTGTCATCTTCCCAATCGTAAGATGTGAGCCGGTGGTTTCACCGGCAATAACGGCCGTTGCCGTAAAACTCAAGGCTCATGAAAGCTGAGTTTGCATCCCGGTAACTCCTACCACATTTAAAACTTTCACTTGCTCTCTGCATGCAGATATTGTCTAAAGAAGGAAATGTTTCGTTACATTCTACGGCAACGGGGGTTGCCTATAACGAAATATGATACCAGCGCGAAGGGGAAATTTAGACACCAGCGCTTGTGGTGTCTACTCTACTGGCATCCGTTGTCTTTTCGGAATCATATCTTATTTCATTACGTCCAAAGCAACCAATTAGCCCTCATCTGTACACACTCTTAGCGATATTCCACACATCACCACATATAGATGATTAAGCGGCTTTCAGCACTTTGAAAAGGCTAATGTAATGCAATTTCGTTCCACCGCCGTCGGTTTAGCTCAGCGAGCACGACAGCTGCGCCACCTATGGGGAGGAGCGCAGACTACATCGGCGCGCATTTGGCTTCTCGGTGGGCCTGTGTGGTGGGCCCGAGGCGAACTTCGCATTGTCGCTTACCAGCCACAGTTGAATGCACGAACTAAGACGTTTAGAATACTTTTTGAGAATAAAATCACCTCGTCAGGAACAGACGACAGATAGACTGATGAACGTCAGCAGCGTTCCCTGTGAAATAGGGTGGTGGCAGTTGCCACAATGCTAAAATTTTTCCCATTTATATTCCTTTAACTGTGTTAAGGGTGCAATAAATCGGTCTATAAATTCGCCATTTTCTTTAAATGCAATTTTTATTACTGCTCTTCTAACCTTATTTCACCTCTCTGCGTTTGACCCACAAATCTTCCCATCGCTTTTTGCTAACTTCTATCGCAGATTCGTTCACATGACCTTTGTTATCTCTGAACCGAGAGCATCAGCAAGAGTTACTGTGTCTGCATCGGCATCCAGATGGATACCACCACATTCTACTATAAGATGTTCAATCGTTTCTGCAGATTTACCACGCACTGCACATGTGTAATCTTGTTGGTTTAATTTCTTCTTGTAGCTCCGCTTTCTAAGACACCCTGATCTAGCTTCAAAGAGTAGGGTACTGCCTCTTGATTCACCATACAAAAATTTCCTCCTTATCTGTTCTTTCCAATTTCGGTATATTTCTGTGGTCCACTTCTTTTTTGTTGAATCAACTCAGTTTTTAAGTTCTACGGATTTCACCTGTTGCTTAAACCTCTATTTCTCCGTCCTTGTTTCCAGCATTCTTACGGGTTAGTTTCCTAGTACTTTTCAGCTACTGTGAGCCGATGCTCTTTCTGTAAAAGTATTTAAGTACCTTAGCTGCCCACAAGTTATCGTCCAGTTTCTTAAGGTGTTTTTTATCAAATATTTTACTCTCAGCTTACCGTGCTTCGAACGACGCCCAGCCCATATCCTCTTTTACTGCCTAGTTTGTGGTTTTGCCGTGGGCACCTAGTGTAAATATTTATTCCATAAAGTAAGACCTTGCATCATTATTCCTCTCTAAATACTTCTCTGTACCTCATAATTTTGTACCTCGATAATACCCTATGTTTAATAATCACGGCATTTCATCGCCCTTTCGTCCTAATAGCCTGTTCGTGCTTTTTTATGTATACCTCTCCTTCGTTTACAATTAGCCCGTGATATTTGTATTCTGCAAGTCTGGGTATTTCATGGCCTTGTACTGTAATCACCTGATCAGTTCATTCGTTAAAAATCATGAGACCTGAATAAACTGAACGTAAACTGAAGCCTAGAGCATCTCTATCGTCACGAGGAGAATTAATCAGAGTTTTCATATCTTCCTGGCCATTTGCCAATAATACAATATCGTCCTCATACATTAAATAGGGGAGTCACTGCTCCACGGCAGATTGTAATCTGTACGAGAGGTTGTAACCTATATTGCTTTCTTGTAGCCTTCTTTTCAGCATCATCATCAGAATGACTACGCCCGCTACAGGTAAAAGACCTGCGCCATGTCTCTCCAATTAACCCTATCATTTGCCAGCTGCAGCCAACGTATCCCCCCAAATTTCTTAACCTCATCCGCCCGCCTACTTTCGTCTTTCCGCTACTACTCTTGCCTTCTATTGGAATCCATTCCGTAACCCTTAAGGACCAGCGGTTATCTTGCCTTCGTATTATATGCCCTGCCCAAGCCCATTTCTTCCTCTTGATTTCAAGGAAGTCATTAACCCGCGTTTGTTCCCTCATCAACTCCGTCCGCTTCCGGTGTCTTAACGTTAAGCCTATCATTTTTCTTTCCGTAGCTTGCTGCGTTGTCCTTAACTTAAGCTGAACCCTTTTCGTTATCCTCCAGTTTCCTGCCCCATAGTGCCGGTAAGATACAGTCTTTGTATACCTTTCTCTTTAGGCATATTGCTAAACTGCAATACGTGATCTGAGAGAACCTGCATTATGCGCTGCACCCCATTCTTATTCTTCTAATTATTTCCCTCTAATGATCCGCATCAGCGGACACTGTCTGCCCTAAGTAGACGTATTCCCTTACCACTTCCAGCACCTCAATACCAACTGCAAACTGCTGTTCCATCGCGAGGCTGTTGAACATTACTTTGGGTTTCTGCATGTTAATTTTTAGACCCACCGTTATGCTTTGCCTAACTCATTGATTATGCTTGGCAGTTAATCTGCTGAGTGACATAGCGGGGCCAATTCATCAGAGAATCGCTGGTTACTCCTCTTTTCTCCACCAACTCTTATTCCCAACTGTTCCCAATTCAGGCCTCAGAATACCTCCTGTAAACAGGCGGTGAATAGCATTAGCGTGATCGTGTCACCTTGCCTGACATCCTTCCTGATTGGAATTTTATTACTGACGTTATGGAGGGCTGTGGTAACTGCGCAGTCGTTACAGATATCTTCCAGTATTTTCACATAACACCATTCTACACCTTGATTTCGCAATGCCTGCATGACTTAGTTTCGTATTTATCATATAAACCATAAACAGCAGCGGTGATAGATACAACCCTGCCTTAATCACTTTCGTACCTCGACAGTTGTACTAGTTCTTATTTTTTCCCACGCATTTTCAACTTTATAATCTCCGTATATTTTCCATAGAAAATCAATTATGTCATGACCGACACCTCCATCTTTCAGTATGCTCCTCAGGACATAACTGTTCACATTCTGATATGCACCGCTTATGTTCAAGAAGACTAAATACAGAGGCCTGTATTTCACCCTAGCTATGTCTATCCATTGGTAAGCACGATCACGCTATCATCTAGAAAGAAAAATAAAAACTATATATGCATCAAAGGTTGCAACTGATCGACAACACGCCTGCTTCCAGCTTGTTAATGGCGAGCGCTAACACTGCGTATGCGACATCTGCTTTGGACCAAACTCACGACATGACCGCATTGGTCAAAACTGGAAAATGCGCTTGGCTGTGTGGCGGTGGCATTGAAAACCCCGGACTGAGCTCCGATCTAAGCACAGCTAATTAATCTCTTTCTTGTCAAAGCTGCAATGACGGCAACGCAGCTGGCCGAGGGCTGTGCCTGGTTATACAACAGTGCAAGCAGCTACTGAAGGTTTGCTGTCCCACAGCGATAGCTTTCTCCAGGTCAGCGCTTTAAGCATGAGTGCACGACACACGACAGCAGTACGAATGAGAGGGTGAATATGACCGCTCACCCACCTTCAGCCAGGTGAATTCGTATCCAGTAAAACGAGCAATAGCGATGAAAATGCGCAATGTTTGAATCGTTGCTTAAATTAGCAAATTTAATCGCGAGCATCAATGAGTTCGACCTTCAGAAACACTTTATATTGCCGATTCTTGCTGTCTCCTGGAACCAAAAATTCACATCAAGCTGGTCGTGCATGAAGCAGTTACACCCGCCGTGGTGGTGCTGACCTAGGATGGAAGGTGCGACATTGGTTAAAAAATCAGTAGCAGAAGTTGCGCAATGGTTGATGCTTGGATTTTGAATTGTAATTTCAAAACTAAGGCATATTCGCTGGTACCAACGATGCAAGGGCCGAACGGCACCCGACTAATGCAGACGAGGCGAAGGCGTTTCTTTTAGGTGGTGCGCGTCAAGGAAGGTACACCACACGTCTAAGTTGCCCAGGCTGATTATAGACAGCTCTGATAGCATCAAAATCTACGCTGCCTTGTTCACGGGAATGATGATCGCCACTTATCGATATCTGGGCGGCGTATAAAATGCGGAGACTTCCATATCGCCGCTGTAGGAGACTGACCGAACAACGAGACAGTTGAATACGGCCCATAGCTTGAATTCTCGACTGCACTGTTAAGACAGCGGGTTCTATATTGCATATTTCAAGCAAGAAACTGGTCTGCAGCGCCGCATGGCTTAAGCGTCGCTTATTTGTGGCTTTACTTCCCTCGCGCCAACCAAGAAAAGGAGTTGTGAAGGAAAGCCGCCATAACTACCTAACTCTCGATGGATGAGTGAATGACCCGCGAGGGAAGGCATGCAGGGGGTTAAACTGTGTAGAAAAAGAGCCTAGAGTGAGTTAAGAATACGCTGCCGCGTCTGGTAGCACCTGCCCCATCTGTAAGCTAGCTTCCTTTTGGCTATCGTGTTCATGAGACATGACTGTCACTTGTGTGCGCAGTTCAAATAATGCTATAGAGAAATTGATCTGTTACATAGGTTCATGCTTAAACAACAGGGCAAATCGAAAGCCGACGACCACCCATGAAAAGAACGAGGTGACTGCACTTAATAAAAACAACCAGCGCGTGATTTCCATTTCACATTAAATGCAGACTAGCAGTGTAGCATTACAGCGAAAATTCTGCAGTAATTAAAGCGTTTTCTCTGCTGGTTTAACACGGCAAACTGAAAAGACCCGGGCTGAACGGCGATTTAAGGGCTTATAGTGCTACGGTTTGTCACGAACGCGGCTTGCTGCCCTTTCTGTGAGGTTGCTGGTCCAGCATTCTACAGTTCGCGCTGTCTTGAGACGCCGCCAGTAGCACGGACGAGACGACAGTGCCGTAAAACTAAAGTTCTATCCTGAGTTAAGGCTCTTCATCTCAAGCATCAGTCACTGTTACGCACGGAATATAGCAAGAAGTCTGCCGATTGGTCGGTCGCTTAGTTGAAAATATCCAGCTACCTTAAAGTTTTGAGTTTTGAGGGGTAATTTTATTCCTAAAGGCGTTCCTTGTTTATATATCCTGGAAGTAAATGCCCAGCCACAATACTATTAAAAAGCTTAGCCATTCTCTCGAATATTGTGAGGGTCCTCGCCCTCTAAACTCTTTTCTTTTTTTGCATCTCGAATACGAAGTGCGACGACTTCGAACCCTCTTTACACACGTTATAGTGATTGCAAAATTATCCTAACACAGTATTGCTTTTTCTTGCGCACTTTTTAGATCCACCATTTGCATGAAATTGTTATTTCGCCTTGAAGCACATCCTACTCTTTTAACCTTTTTCCCCAGTCAGTCTCGTTCTACCTTATGTGTTCTTCATTGGTAGCTACGTTCCTTTTAACTCTTCGTTGTCGCGACGCATTTTGTCTGTCTTCGAAAAAGCTCGTAATTAACCTCCTGCAGCTTTGTATTTTTTTTTGGCTGTTCAACCGTCCGCTGTGGCTCACTGGCTAGAAAGTCGGGCTCCTCTGTCTGAGGTAGCGTGCTCGATCCCATTCTAGATGATGCGTTGCGATGAAAGAAAAATGCACATACCGAGCTGCAATGCAATTTTGCTTCACGACATAAAAGTCAAAGTGGTCGAAACACATTCGAAACCCTACAGTGCGTCGTTTCACGCAAGGCTTCTTTGGCGCGTAAATGCTATCAATAATTCGCCTCTCCAGAGGACTTCTTATGTCTCTTCCAAGACATGTATCATGATCTTCCATCCAAGCTCACTTTTGCTGTCCTTGCGGTTACTTTTATTTCTTCTTCGGGGCTTGCTGCTTCGGGGCTTGCTGAAAGCTAGCTACGCGAAATGAGTAATCGACTAGGTTACGCATTTGGAGAGTAATGATTGATTATAATAACTGACCATCCAATTTGTTTTTCCCAATTAATTCTCACTTAGTTTACAAGAAATTTCGATATCAAACGATAGTCAGGTTGCTTTGTTCTGAATTCTACCGCGGTTTTCTTTACTTCATTTAGTAGCTTTGGCGTGATTTCAGGTAACTGGCTTTACAGATAGCGCCTGAGTCGTACATAAAGATTGTAAATCTGTAGAAATATACGAAATCTACCTAATCTTGTCAAACTTCAAGGGAAAGCTCCAGGTTACCGCACGAGACGTTGAAAACTGGTTTACCAAAGCCACTATGAACCCATAGAAAACAATGACTTATGTATAGGCTACCGTCACTCACAAATTATTACACTTCAGTCCACTTTGATCTCTCTAAATCATCGTATAAGAAACTTTTGCTTATGTCGAGTGCCGATACAATTAAATATTCTTGGCTGTACGTTTTCGGTGTTTATACAAATGTTTTATTATTGATATTAGGAATATCTGAGTGATATATATGCATGTGTCATGGTACACACCTGCCGAAATGCGGGACAGTAAAACTGTCAAGTTGTAAAAATGAAAACTTTTCTTTTTCTGCATTCCCACCATGGTGAATTTTTTGACGCGATGGCAAATAAAGAATTTCGGTTTCGATTTTCAGGTTGGGGAACCTCATCGAGCCTCATCGAGCAATAACCCTCATCGAGCCTCCCAGTGGGGGTATTGCTAGCAAATAGCCATATCATCTCTGCTTATCCACGTAATACTTGGAATCCTTACTAGATATAGCACTTCGTTCTCGCTTCATTGCCGCAAGTTTGCCTTGGTCGCATAGCAGCTCCGTAAATAATCCCCTTTATTCGCTGAATGCCCAGCCATGGGGTTCATACACTTTTCCACAGGAACAATGCAATACTTCTTAAAATTAGGGGCTGCGTTCTTCATAAGGTGTGTGCGGTCATGACGAACATTACCTCGTGCGCGGCCCAGATATCAACGCGTTAAAGTGTATCCTATTCGCTTTCCTCAAGAAGCAGCAGCGCCACATGCTTCAGTTCAAGACCTTTTTTACCCGCGCGACACATACGACTCATAGAGAAAGGAGGCTTCCCGCTTTATTCGAAAATTTCCAAGTGACCAAGACTGCATATGTTGACACAAGCCATTGATGGTTAATGTGGGGATTGCGTGCATGCCAACGTAGACCTGTAAGGTCAAAGATCTGCGCTGAAAACTGACAAATTTACTGGCATCTAAGTGTCGCTACGGTGGAGTGATAGCCAGAGAACATTTTTAATGCTAACTCTACCAGTTGCCAGCAGCAACATCAACCTCACCTACACTTTCACCGAAAATAACGGAACACAACACATAATTGCCTAGGCCTTCCAAACCATTGACCAGGAGCTAATAGACAAAATCACAGACGGTTACATTGGCACACAGCATGTTCCGAGCTGTAGTGAACCATTCTACGGACAGCCCAACGCAGATCTCTACGCACGGATTGAGGCGTACGAGATCTACTATGCGCCAAGAGCCTCATTCAAAAGCAACGCCACCGGGAGGACAAAATCACGAACACGATACTCATGCACTCCGACAACAAGCAAATCGCGCAGAAAGCAGAGTACGTAAACAAAAGTCACATCACGGAAACACGCGGAGATTTTCCTCATCCTGAAACTCAGTAAGAAGCCTAGCATTTAGGCTCTGAGACCGATACCATTGACAATTTGCGTGGGTAACCTCTTCGAAAGAGTCGTATAAACCGGGCTGCAAAATTAAAATCAGGAACAAAGCCTAATACCTCACAGACTATTCTGGTTCAGAAGAGCCCTATCCACGCAGGACATCTTTCTTCGGCCAAGGAAAAATGGTTCTAAGAAACATAAAAATTATAAAGAAGCGGTTGAATCTCGCACTCCGTCTGAAGGGTTCGTTCGATATATTTCGCACGCATCCATCGTGGAAGGCCAGAACCAATTGAACTGCGGTAACCGCATCTCAAACTACCTGAAAGACTTTCGTACAGATCGTACAGCCACGATCGTTTTCAGTGAAACGCGATAAGACACGATACAAATGCCGAACAAAGTGACTCCTCAAGGATCGATAGTCTCCCTGCTTTTATGTAACGTAACCATGATTGGCTTGGCGGAAAGACTAGATCAAACCCCGGGAGCCAGGCATTCGGCATTCGCTGATGACATAACGATTTGGGCTACCCAGCGATCCCTAGGCGAAAAGGAAAGAAGTACTTCAGCATGCGGCCTCGTGCGTGGGGGAGTACGGAGTTCGCACGGTTAGAGTGGCTCCTGAAAAGTGAGAGCTCTTGAGAGTTAGGGCACCCTGCTACAAGGATGGCACGCATATTAACGTGCTACGTGATGGGCACGAGGTACAAGGGTTGGATAATACGTGGATGTTAGGCTTGTGGCTGCAGGGCAATCTAAAAGCAACCTATAGCATCCAAACCCTACGGAACCAGGTGGCTCAAATATCTCGAATGATCTGAAGGGTCACGAAAAACAACAGAGGGATGAGAGATGAGGACACTATACGTCTTGTAACATCCCTCATCATATCTAGTGGCTTGCCGCTTCCCTTACCGCGAGCCAAAGAAAGCGGAGGCCAACCGTGTGGACGTGCTCATGCGGTAATCGATAAGGGGAGCGTTAGACCTACCCTACCGGATATCCACAGCGAAACTTATAAATGCAAGGGTATATAATACATGCTCCGCATACAGGGAGTCCCTATTGTGTACACAAAATACCTGACTCGGAACGAAGACCACGGGCAGGCAGGCCGTGTATATGATGGGCACGCCAGCTCACTGAAAGTATAGGCAATCTCTAGGTAGCATCCGAAGCCCAAAGCGCAAAGCGACCCACGTCAGCCCTTCGTCCAATAGAATGCGTCCCGAATGGGCGCAGGACACAGAAAAGCCAGGGTTAAAGGCTTTATTCTACAGAACAGAGACAGAAACGGCCTCCATCACCACAGAATAACCCTCATCAGCTAAGTCGGCCGCAATAGACCTAGCGATCATACACAGCTGGCGGACGAACACAAGAATTACGATTCATACGTAATGGCCGGACCTCAAGAGTCTACATGAACGGTTGGATTATGAACGCCCTCAGAATTCTGATAAAAAGTAAGAAATGCAAAATTCCACCCCGGTAAATATTTGCTGGATGCCCAGGAATGAGGGATCGCCCAGAAACCAGGGAGCAAATAGACTAGCTCGAGCGTACGCCAACCGCGCGACACCCATACTAACCTCAACACCGGGAGTCATGTCTTTCGCAGATTGCCTAGAACAGCATCGTACGCTTATGTGGTGTAATGTTCCTTCACACAACGACCGGGACAAAAAGCAAGCCACGGCTGGCGAGAAATTTAAATGGCGTTTATCCAAACCTAGACGTATCGCACTTGGCATAGAGAAGATTGCCCCTAGCGCGAAGACTGTCATCGCTCACTAGATTACATTACACGGGAATGTGAGGGCATGCCAGATATGAAAACGCATATGCACTTCTTGAGAGCAGTGGGAGTCCCTGCTGTCCAGTTCTGACCTCAATGAACCGCTTAAACTGATCGAGACGGTCGACAAGGCTGCAGGAAACAGTGGAGTCCTGGATTAAGGACCCAACCATTCCCTCCAATGAATACTATTGTGATTTCCAATAATGGTTTTAAACCAATCAATCGACCTTACCTAGGAGCATGCGTCGTCATGGCTGCATATGCAGCTCCTTTTCTTCTTTAAATGCATAACGCCTCACGTAAAATGTGGCGAAAAATAAAATCGATGCCGAAAATTCCGTAGCAGCGCATATTACTCGCACACGTATTTTGTGAGACGAAGTGCGGATCGGCAAGTATTTTCTAAAGGCTTTTATTAAGCCACATATAAAACCTGATTCTTATAGCAGTAACGAAGAAGAAGACTATAGAATCTCGCCCAGAAGACGTGCCAACGTTCAAGCTATTCGTTATTTTTCTGCTTCAGCATGGATGACTTAGAGCGAGACATGGACGATGACCCGCAATTCAAGAGGTTTTTGGTGGAGCTCTTCACCTTTCGTGGGGTATCGTCCAGGACTTGGTGGATCGCTGTTGCGGTGGGCCTCTTCCTTGGTGTTGTCATCTCGATAGCTTGGTTGAAGACTACCGCGAGCACTTCGGGCTCCCTTCTGAAGTAACCCGAGATTGCTTCATGGCTTGACAAGAGCGGAGTGACAAGATCGGCCAATCATGCGTCCTGTCTGAACACATGGGTGCGTTTTTCGAGGCTCGCAGTTGGCGTGATCTGCTGGCTGACAACTGCTACTGCGTGAAGTTGATTTTCATAGGGATTCCCTGGTGACTAGTGATTCGCCCCACGTGCGTCTATGCCGGACTCGAAGGCGCCAAGGAGATGCAGTGGCTGCCGGCCTTCAGCCTAGACTGCAGCAGACAGTTGCCGTTGGACTTTTACGCACCTGCATTCTGCTGTGGCTCGGGACACCCAAGGAGGCATGCTACCGCATGCGAGTGTTGTTTTACGCAGGTGCCGAACTCATGTGTTGTCCAGAGGCGGCGAATGTCTGTGCAGGAAATTTATCCGTGCTTAGAAGTCATGCGCAACGGTAACGCTGGGAACAATCCAGGGGAGCAGTGCCCTTGATAGGAGCGCACAGCCGGAATGCTTCCTTCAGGCATCCTGTAGTGGTGGACTTTTCTGAAAATGTATCATTAAGTTACCTTGGCCAATGTCCTGCTTTAAAGAACACTGAAAATTGAGGAAGTCAATAAACGAAGCCCCTCGAAGTTGCTTCGTATGCAGTCAGGTGTCTCTGCTGCAACCCAGCACGGAGTTTTATAGCAGCACCCAAATCATCTAATTCGCATTCGGGAGGAACGGGGTTCAATCCTCAGTGCCACCGGGTACCCACCGGGGATGCAATAAGAACAAGCTTTCCCCTGACCAGGTACTCGGCATATCTGGGATGAAATGCTTGAAAAATGGGTATTTGACCCGGCTTTGAGCAGTGAAAAGTACATCGTGCCATGGCGCAGTATTACCATAGATGCGTTTGCGCCATAAAAATCCATAATCATCATGATCAAATGAGCCATATGCTCGGTGTCAGCAGACGGCCCTTTAGGTTGCAGTTACACCGTGCTTTAGGAGTAGTTTTACAGATGGAGGGCGAAAAGCTTTCTGGTTCTCAACAGTTATGCTGGCTGGTCTGTGTTCACAAGGCAGACGCGATGGAGATGATAAAAGAAAGAATGCGTCAGAGAACGCAGGCAAGAGCCAGGTGCGCAGTGACCCCAAGCATGTACTACCTATAGTTCGTGTTAAAAGATTGCAAGGTGAAGAGATTACAAACCACCTCAGTACAACTTGTCGCTATCAAAAAAATTAAGGAGGGCTTAATACGAACGAATGCGCTAAGGCGACACAAGCAGAACACACACACGACACAAACGCAACTAACAACTGTTTATTCCTTACGCAAGATGCGTTTATCTGCGCATCGTCACTTTGTAGAAAATGCTACCTTTCCATCATCAAAAAATGACGTTGCGTATATCAACGCATCTTCCGTATGGAATAAACAGTTGTTAGTTTCGTTTGTGTCGTGTGTGTGTCGTCTTGTGTCGATTTTAGCGCATTCGTACCTATAATGATCGACCAACTGTCCCAGGTATTAGCTTTGATAAGCATGGCGTTTAAGGCTACTTAGTGCTTTGAAATTATTACCTTTCTTTTCTATTTTTATTTTCTCCTCCTTTCTAATGATGCACCTACTCTTTAGCATAGAGTCGTCAGGCAACGCATATACTAGGTTCACCTTTGTCCACCGAAAAACGATGCGGTTTAGTAGCCTATGGGTTCCGTGCTCTATTATCACTCTGACAGTCGAGGGTTAAATTCTCCGCGCCATAGGAAGAAATGTTATTTTTCTTCTGCTAGCACAATGACGTCATATGAGATTTTGGGGCCACTGGCTATTGCTGGTCAACGCCGACACCGTGTGTAGTTGCCGATGAGCCATATAATGCTTTTGCATTAACAAAACAAATGACAAGTCATGTGACTACAAGAAGGCAACAGCGATGCTTCTGCGACGAATGGAGGCTTAATTGCTGATTCCGCTAATTCGCATGAGCTGAAACATATGAAGAAAATAGTGTACCACACGGCAATGAAAGCAGTAATGTACAAATATTATTTGCTTTAACGCTGTTAACACAGATCATACTTGTACTCGTCAAGCCAACGACAAATCAGCCAGCATTAAAAGCATTAGAGTGATATTTCTTGCCTTTTTTGGAGTAACAAGGACAGTTGAGCGAGTTCGTACATCATTTTAAAAGTCGACGGACTACTACCTCCTCGTGGTGAGCCCTGGTTAACGTTAAGGGTAGTCCAAGATATATGGAGATTGTGTTGCATAAGTTCTCCGTCTCATCAGCCGGCCTCGGTTGGCGTGAGCCTGTAAATCAAGCCGAAGGCTGGCTGAGGTTGGGTTCTCAGTAACATGAGTGAGCTCTCACGCGGGGCGGCCCTACTGAAAATAGGGCTAATTCGTGCTCCCTAAAGGGGGTACGGCGCCTCGGGGCCGTCGGTTTTTGGAAGGTGGTGATCCGCAGCCCCAACCAGAACATTGGCAGTTTCGCTGATGATGGGCTGTATTGACTGGCCGAACCGGAGGGCTTGGCTCCCTGGACGTAGTCTAAGTCTGCGACCTGGGCTGTGGAGTACGTGAGATGCTCCCAGGCCGGGTAACCGTGGGAGGGGTAGTGTCCTCCTGTAACCCAGCGGGCGGCGGGCCTCGGCGATGGAGGCCCTAGCCGTAACGCCGGGAGCAGTTGCGTGCTCCTGTAACCCAGTCTATTGGGGGCGACTGTCATTGGTGAACCTGGGAAGGGCTGTGGTGACCCTCTCCCTCTCACCGAAAGCGAGAGAGTTCATACGCCACGGCAGCTTAGGGATAGGCTGCTGTGGCTAAGTCTCAAGCGAATACGCTGCAGGGAAATCTCCGCTGACTAAAGTCATCAGGGGTAGGGGCGTCCCTGTGTAACCCGAGCCCTACTATCACTCGGGAGCGCTGCTTGGGTCTGTCCTCGGTCCCCCTCCGGGCTACCAGGGCCATCTCTGGGAAACGCTGAGGCCTGCGGGCGTCTCAGAAGGCGAAGAGACCGAGGGCGAAGCGAAAGCAGGACTGGCGCTTGCGTCCCTTGAGAGCCTGTGAGTAGTACTGCTGTGAGACCATAGGGGTGTGGGATGAAGCCCACACTCGCACTTCCCGGTACGTAGGCGGTAGGTCCTGACTTAGTACATCAGGGCCGGCGTCAAAGCCAAGACGCTTAATAAAATTTCGTAGAATCGGGCTCTCGCTTGGAGTGCGGCACGAAGAGATTACCCGAAGTCGAGGGCGCTTTGGCGTCTTGCAGGGGTGCGCAGCATGGAAGCGCACCACGGCGAGTAGCGACCCCGCCTATCCGACGCTCCTGGTTTGGACCCAGACACGACCAACGAGGTGGCAGTAGTGGACCAGCCTGCCACGCTCGATGGGAGGGCTTTCGGGCCCGAGGATGACCAAACCTAAATTGGTACAAGAGCAGTCTCTGGTGTGCAGGTCCACCAGTTGTCGAGCTTTGCTCCAACTTTTGGGACTTGCTTCTTGGCAGGTGGTCTGCCCCCGGCCTACTCCGTGTATGGCTGGGGGGAACTTTTGTGGCAGGCCGAAAACTTCTTTCAGCGATAAGTTCCGCCGTCAACAACGTTAAATCCACCTTGTGCGGTAGAAGCCCATTTGTGGCCCTTTTTTTGATGGCGTAGCATGCTGAACTTCTTCGAGCACATTCTCATCTGCGGAACTCCCTAGTGCGAGCTCATTTAAACTTCATCAACATCAACTCTTTGTCTCATCTGAATCATGAACCACCTTTGCAGGCCGAGTGTTCGAAACTGGTTTTGCCCCCCGTGGGGTGCAGCGGGGTTTGCGGAGCCTCTTCCAAGCACACACCCCTGAGGAAGCCGGGCGCCAAGCCGGGGGACGCTTGTGCCCATTTTTGCCGGCGGGTGGCTGGCGGTGGGTTTCGAACCAACCACCTTCCGCAGCCGAGGCGGACGCCCAAGGCTTTTATAACAGAGAAAAAAAGTAGCAGCAGCAGGTATAGATTTCACTTTTGGTTCCTGTTTTCAAAAGAGATGCATTCTACAATTTCTGCTCTACAATAGCTCGCTATGTTACTGGAACATGCGTTGACCTTCTGTTACCCGAAGGAAAAGATAACACAAAAGTACTCCCCGCGCCTTCCATTTCGTTCCGGCTGCACCGCTACGCACTGATAAGTTTATCTGTGCGACTGACGGTCAGAGTGTTTTTCTGGGCACACATTCTTTGTCCGCTATCCCGGAAAGCACCATCGAGCCGCTGGTACTGCTCCTGACAAGAAGAGCCATCTGCGGTAGAAAATAAAAATGAGACTTGGGGACAACCACTCTTTGAACAGCTACTCTTCTCATGCTTTCCAGCATTTTTTTTTGTCCCAGAGCACATGGTGACTAAAAACGACGTTTTTCGATTAGTAACACGAAATTTTATCACAAATCTTCGCCATTTGAATAAATGAAAACGTTTGTGATTTGTGGAATTTAAACAGATGGCGCAACCCATCCACATGGCGAGTATTTTGTTCATAACTCCTTGAGGTATTCTTCTGTACATCCGACGCATTGCTAGCAGGCTGTGTCGTTCAATGCAACAGTAATTTGCCTAAAATAAAGCAAGTCCTGCGGCCAGAAACGAGCGGATTGAGAATACACTCGATGTAACCAGCGCATCACGTCTGCCGCCTGCATGCGGGAGTTGCAGCTTTCCCTCAGAATTTGGATGCTTCCTGTGGCAACTCGGCAGACTTACGCGCAACTCTAGGCACTCATACTGTTAAACAGGAACACTAATCGGAAAGAGACGTGAGCGTCACCTCTCATGCGGCGACAGTGCTGCGTTAGTTTTCTTGTTTTTATTTTTGCCGCCGCGAAGCCCACAGTCTGTTATTGGTCTGTGGTCAGTTTAAAAGTCGACGCTGGCGCGCATTTCGAATCGTTCTAGCCATCATAGCCGCTATAGCATCGTCTGCACTGGGCGCGGCTGCTTCCAGCCGCGCGTTGGACTTCGACGACGTGCTGCCAAGTTCCCGTGCGCTATAGGGCAGGATATTCGGGGTTGAGAATTTGGGTACAGACTTCGGCCGAAAATGAGTAATTCTTTGCGTGGTTCCACACTGAAAAATCGGCCAAACACGACGTGCCGCTTGCCCTTTCGGAGTTTAAAATGACAAAACTGGTTTGGTTTATCTTGGTTTTACGGTGTTTAACGTCCCGTATCGATTCAAGCTATCAGAAACGCCGTTGTGGAGGGCTGCAGGTAATTTTCACCACGTGCGTTTTTTTTAACGTGCCCGTGTGTGATTTTGTTTATAATGTCTAATGAACTCTATTTTTGAGTAATAGAAAAGATCAAGGCGAAAACCATGTTCGTGTTCCTCAAAAAATAAGCAAAGGTTTAACGCGGGCGGCTAAACCTAGATAGACAAAGCGAAAGCTGGAGGTTATGTGCAATTATACTTGGCTAAGCTCGAGTCTTGCTTGAATGACTTTCAGGCCGCTTAGTCAAGTAGAACTGCTGCCCACTGCTCCCGTTTTCAGGACAGCAACTTTCCGTTTATACTAAACGGAGAGTGTTTAGCTATTACAAGGCTATGACCCAAGCGCTTCATCACAAGTGCGGCGACGACGGCAGCACAGCGCAGATGGAGCGTAGTGACGCCGTTGCAGTCACGTGATCCAGCTCGGCAACGGCGGTCCCGCCCAAGCCCTCCACTCCCGCTGCTCGGTTGAAAGCCGTATGAAACCCACGAAACACATAACTTCGACAAAACGACTTCAAACAACTCCAAACATGTAGCAACGTCTAACTCTAGATTGAAACGGTTAAGAAACATCCCAGCAATGAAGGTTTACCCACAAACGTTTCAAAAACATACTGAAAAATGAGGTTCATTTACAAACGTTTTAAAAAACAATAACAAAAGACGTTTATACAAAAACGTTTTGAAAACTTCTCTAGATATACGTTCTACGCAACGTTTTAAAACTTTCTCTGACGAGAAGTATACTTGGGAACGTTTCAGCGAGGTTTTTTAACAGCAATTTGTTCCGAACGTATCTTTCCATGTATATCCAAGTACTTGACACAAACAGTCGGTAGATGCGAACAAACTCCGCAGTGAGCCTAAGTCCAATCATATGAATTTTCATGCATATTTTTTCGGTGGTTAGTGACGACTGAGCGAGTCATGTGCATGACTCAGTGCCAAATAATATAGGACAATTGTACACGGCTATTAGAGCAGCAGGGATGTCCACGCAACGAACGTTACAAATAGCATCCTTCTTCGAAGTCAACATAAAATAAAAGTAATAAGTTCTATATAGAATGTGCGTCACACGTACCGTAAGTATAGTAGAGCGCCCTTTGCCTTTTGCCTGCCCTGCAGTTCGACAAAATCTACAGCTCTAAAACAGAACATGAGCACTAAACCTAATGAAATCCCACTGGCTGACTTTAGAGCGTTTTAAATATACAGCATACTGATCTTGATTCTAAAGGCTTGAAATAGGCAGCCATTTCCAAAAAAATAAAAATGTATAGATATGTTCTTGATGACTTCTTATGAAGAAGTTTTCTGGATCTTTTTTAGCGGAGCATTAGCAGACATATAACACCTCTCTTTGCCTCATTGCCTACAGAACATCTGAAAATAGATTTCTTTTAGACATTACCGTACACTTTTGTATTTTGAGTAGCCCTTCTTGCGTTTCGTGGGAACACACGCCGAACAAGCTACGGAAGAGAGTAGTAAAGCTTTCGCTTTAATGGACGTTCTTGTACGCACGCGAGAGGCAGTTGAGGGCGACACCCGCGACATCTCAAAGCGACCTCAGCGCCACCATCTCTAGGCGGCGATAGCATAGGCACGCTCCGCTCCCCGGCACGCCTGCGCTGTTTTCAAGTTGACCCTACCTTAAAGGGACACTAAGGGGAAATTGAAGTCGGCTTGTATCGATAGAATACCAGCTCCTGATCACAAAAACGCCGCTCTTACTGAAAACAATGCTCTTGTAAGGTAGGAAATAGCAAGAACCAAAATACAGGTATCGCCACGACAGGCAAATCTCGCAAGTACAAGCGTGGTGATGCCATAGGACAAGAGACGCCACCTTGTAGGAATTTGCCATCCTACTTGGGGTCGCGAATCTTTGAGGCCGACAAAGGTAGGTTGCGCAGATCAATATTGAAGTAAGTTTTGTTTTAAAACCAATAGTGCACTTTTATCACACAAGGAAGGCAGGCAGGCAAAAGACAACCTGAATGTTGGAAGCAAAGAAAACGGATGCTTGGCGGCGCCAGAGGGGGCCAGGAGAGTTTCGATTTGTTATGGCGCTTCGCGTCTATGAGCTTTGCGTGCCCCGTGGTTTTGTTTTTGACGCGCTTCGATTTACAAGTGCCGAACAGCAGAGGAACTCCAATTGCCGCTAGGCTGCAGCGGCACCGGCGTCATGTTAAATCGATGCTTGTTCTTCATGCAGTTCATCGCTTGTTTTGCTGACCACGGCCCTTGCGGAATCGTCTCGTCTGGCTTGACTTCTTCGCTTCTGGATGGGCACGTGGATACCACCGTGTGCTTACCCTTGGACTTGCCAGCTGATACCCTGTGTGATGGCTTCGGGTTTCCCGCTTTCTTCCAATATCGTCAAGCCAGTCATCTCGCAACTTCTCGTTAGATCAGCCAATCTCGCTGCACTGCTGGTCTATGACGTCACCTGCCAAGGATATAAATGCCATGTGCGCGGATCGGCTCTTCAGTGGGCTAGGCTGCAGCGGCACCGGCGTCATGTTAAATCGATGCTTGTTCTTCATGCAGTTCATCGCTTGTTTTGCTGACCACGGCCCTTGCGGAATCGTCTCGTCTGGCTTGACTTCTTCGCTTCTGGATGGGCACGTGGATACCACCGTGTGCTTACCCTTGGACTTGCCAGCTGATACCCCGTGTGATGGCTTCGGGTTTCCCGCTTTCTTCCAATATCAGCAAGCCAGTCATCTCGCCAACTTCTCGTTAGATCAGCCAATCTCGCTGCACTGCTGGTCTATGACGTCACCTGCCAAGGATATAAATGCCATGTGCGCGGATCGGCTCTTCAGTGGGCTAGGCTGCAGCGGCACCGGCGTCATGTTAAATCGATGCTTGTTCTTCATGCAGTTCATCGCTTGTTTTGCTGACCACGGCCCTTGCGGAATCGTCTCGTCTGGCTTGACTTCTTCGCTTCTGGATGGGCACGTGGATACCACCGTGTGCTTACCCTTGGACTTGCCAGCTGATACCCTGTGTGATGGCTTCGGGTTTCCCGCTTTCTTCCAATATCTGCAAACCAGTCATCTCGCCAACTTCTCGTTAGATTAGCCAATCTCCCTGCACTGCTGGTCTATGACGTCACCTGCCAAGGATATAAATGCCATGTGCGCGGATCGGCTCTTCAGTGGGCTAGGCTGCAGCGGCACCGGCGTCATGTTAAATCGATGCTTGTTCTTCATGCAGGTATGTTACTATTCTGACGCTGAGTGCGTCCGGTCTGATGATCGATACTTGCTGCTGTACCCTTGCCCACGTACTCTTGTGTCCTGCTGCGTACACGCGTTTTATTGCGCAAGTAATCTCCTCCTGAGTGGTGACGTGGAACTCAATTCAGGCCCCCCATCAAAGTCAGCGAACTCCAGTAAAAGCAATGCATCTCGTACCAGACCTTTAACCCGGTCTGTGAGTGGTTCCAGTCTCACTCTCGGGGAGGCTGACGATGCGAGTTCTTCCGCTGTAAATCTTGACAGCGAAATCTCTTCGAATCCTTCGGTGTCTGACATGTTTTCTAGAATACTAGCAGGGCAGAATCAGTTGGCCCGTGACATCGCCGACATTAAGCAATCTTTTGCTTGTCGCTTCGATGCTTTGGAGTCACGCGTGACTGCCTTAGAGTCTTTGCCCCCGCCCGAAAATTCCAATCTAATTTCTGATTTACACACTGAAATTAACTCTTTAAATTCCAGAGTAACACAGCTTGTGCAAAAGAATGATGACCTTGAAAACCGCTCTCGAAGAAATAACATTATAATACATGGCGTTTCAGAATACCCGAATGAAACCGCTGACACATTGTTGGATAGCATCTCATCTGTATTGTACTGATAAATTGAAGATTAGCTGTCCCAGTATTGAGCGCTTCCACAGGCTCGGTGCAGCTCGCAGAGGTTATACTCCTCCAGTTATCCTAAATCTTTCTAGCTTCAACGACAGAAGTGTGGTTTTTAAAAACTTCTCTAAACTCAAGGGCTCTGCCTTCTTCATTACAGAAGATTTTTCTGCAAGGGTTAGGTCCATTCGGAAAAAAATATGGGACGCATCAGTGTCTTTTCGTGACAACGGTTCTATCGTAAGGTTAAGTTTCGATCATGCCTTCATTGACAAGGTTCGTTACAATTGGGATGAAAGTTCTAGCTCGTTGGTAAAAGCATACAATGATCCTGCTTGTTCTGCGCCTGTGTCCTTGACTGCCGCATCATCGACTCCCTGACTTAGCTCTGGCCGTCCTGATAAGCTAGTTGTTCTAAATATTAACGCTCGCAGCATTGTTAAAAAACTTCCAGATTTACTGTCCCTTATTTCTGTTTACTCCCCCCATATTATTGGCATAACGGAGACTTGGCCGCATAGTGAAATTTATGACTCCGAATTCACCCCACCAGGTTTTGTTACTGTGCGCTTAGACAGAAGTTGCAGTATCGGCGGCGGTGTGGCATTGCTTATCAGATCGGATTTACGATTCTCAGTTTTGCCTTCTCCCCCTGATACAGAATCCTTGTGGTGCAAAGTTTATCTAAACAATTATAGTATTCTAATCAGTGTTATTTATCGTCAACCTGGTTCTTCCGTTGATGTCCTTCACGCTGTCGCAAATTTCATGACCAAGGTCAACATTACTTCATCAAGATTTATCTGTTTGGGAGACTTCAACACTCCTGGCATCCACTGGCCATCGTTGTCTGCATTTGGTCGTGACATTACAATTTGTAAAGAACTAATAAACATTTCCTTATTCTTTGGACTAACCCAGGTTGTTTCTAGCGCTACTAGGCTGAATTCCATCCTCGACTTAGTTTTTCTAAACTCTACTTTGGCCCAAATGACTTCTCTTGTGAAGTAATTGATGGGCTCTCAGACCATAAAGGCGTGTTAGTTTCACTCTCTTGTCCAGTCTCCAAATCACCCTATTTGTTTACTACATTTCCTGACTTCACTCGTGCTGACGACCATTCCATTATTGAGGTTTTAGCTGATCGTTTCGATACATTCTCTGCTTTCTCAGCAAGCCACGACGTAAATTTTCTTACTAATTACTTTGAATGTCTTGTCAATGATTGTGTCCAACGCTTTGTTCCTATTAAAACTAAGAAAAGAAATACTAATGTTCCTTGGATGACTCGAGACATTTTGCATTTATCTCGTCGCCTTCGTAGGCTAAGGCGTTCGAGAAGAAGCAACGATCCCATAACTTTAGACAGATTTCACAAGGCAAAAAAAGAACTTCATCTTAAGTTGCGCATGGCCAAGGATTTCTTTTTTCGTGTCCACCTGCGCGATCTGTTAAAAACTAACCCCCGAAAATTTTGGTCATCCATCTTACCTCGTGACACTTCATCCACTTCGTTCAGATTAGATAATGACGTCATCAGTGAGCCTGCTGTAATATCTGATGCTTTCAACAACTATTTTAACTCGGTGTTCGTTCCGGATAACAACGTCATTCCGCCACTCACTAATATAATTTCTTCTCCAGCAATCAGTGATACTGTCATAAACACTGATGGCATCCTAAATCTTGTATTAAACCTCGACGTTAAGAAATGTACCGGCCCAGATGGAATACATAATGCGTTCCTGGTTCGTTACTCCACGTGGTCTTCGAAATATCTGACCATCATATTCAACAAGTCCTTATCATCCGCTACAGTTCCTTCTTCTTGGAAATTAGCCAAAGTGCTCCCTCTTTTCAAATCTGGTGATAGACAGTGCTTGTCGAACTACAGACCGATTTCATTGACATCAGTCATGCAAAATGTTGGAACACATCATTCATAAACACATCATGCTTTTTCTTGAATCCAATAATTTGCTATCTAACTTTCAGCATGGGTTTAGGCGCGGTTTTAGTACGGTAACACAATTAACAGAATTTGCTCATGATATATTACATAACCTCGATGTCGGTAACCAAGTTGATGCCATTTTTATAGACTTCTCGAAAGCATTCGATACTGTTCTACATTCCAAGCTTCTTGCTAAACTAAATGCTATACTAAACAATCCTCACTTGGTTGATTGGATTTCTAGCTTTCTCTCATCCCGTTCCCAGTTCGTATCCTATAATTCTTCTCATTCTACTGCTGTTGATGTAACGTCAGGTGTGCCTCAAGGCTCCGTCCTTGGACCACTACTCTTTTTAATATATATAAATGACTTGCCGCATAACATTTCTTCTAACATTCGTCTTTACGCTGATGACTGCGTTTTATACGAAGTAATTAATGGCCCTAATGATCATCGTCACCTCCAAGAGTCATTTGCTATGTTTTGTAGTTGGTGTAGTACCTGGCAAATGAGAATTAATTTCGACAAAACCGTCCTCATGTCTTTTTGTAACAAATATTCCGTTTCCCATTTTAGTTACTCTTTCAATGGCCGTGTGGTGGATAGGGTCTCGCAGTACAAATATCTTGGTGTCATATTCACGCATAACATGTCTTGGTCTAAACACATTGGTTACGTATGTAATAAAGCACTAAAAAAACTAGGTTATCTACGACGCACGCTACCCAATTCACCAAAAGACACAAAGCTGCTGTTGTATAAATCTCTAATCCGCCCTGTTCTTGATTACGCAGCTGTAGTGTGGAACCCGTACAAGCAATTCGAAATTAACATGTTAGAAGCAGTCCAGAAGAAAGCTGTGCGTTTTATATGTCATCGTTATGATCGCGATTTCTCACCCTCTTCTACACTTCTCTCATTGAATTTAACCACGCTGTCTGTCCGTCGCCACACTGAATCATTAAAATTATTACATTGTGTCGTCAATTCCTCAGTAAGGCTGTCAGCTAACCACTACATTAACTTTGCACCATTATCATCTACAAGAAGTCATCACGAGCTTAATTTGATACCGTATTTTGCGCATGCTAATTTGTTCAAATTCAGTTTTTTTCCCCGTTGAATAGAAGCCTGGAATTCTCTACCCGGGTCCATTCGTTCTTGTCCATTTCAAAACTTTGTAACTGCCGTTGAAGACTCATAATAGCTGTGTATTCTTACCCTGTCGTTAACAGTTCCTTTCTTGTTTGATATTTCATTTGTGATTTTAACTTTTTGTAGTGCTCACTTTGTACATTTTGCTGCATTTTGTTTCCTTGCATTTTTGTGTGTTTTCCCACTCCTGCCATAGCGCCTATAATTGCGCTGCAGTATAGCCGTAAGAGGGAAATCACAGGAGTTTAGGATAGCGCTGCAAAACAGATATTTGGCTTTAACTGAGGAAGATGATCTTGATGTTCATTCAATGCACGATAATCTGACATCAATAATTACGGAGTGCGCAGTAGAAGTAGGCGGTAGGACAGTTCGAAAAGATACCGGGAAGCTATCTCGGGTGACGAAAGATCTGATTAAGAAGCGCCAAAACATGAGGGCATCTAACCCTACCGATAGAATAGAACTAACGGAGCTATCAAAGTTAACAAATAAGCGCAAGGTAGCCGACATAAGGAAGTTTAATATGGAGAGAATCGAGCATGCTATAAAGAACGGACGTGGCCTAAAAACAGTGAAGAGGAAACTAGGCATAGATAAAAACCAGATGTATGCATTAAGAGACAAGCAGGGCAATGTCATTAGCAATATGGATAAGATAGTTAACGTAGCCGAAGAGTTCTACACAGACCTGTACAGTAGCCAATGTAATCAGAGCGTTAATGAGAAAGACAGCAGTGCACAGCAATGCGTCATCCCGCCAGTAACGAAAGATGAAGTAAAGAAAGCCTTAGAAGCAATGAAAAGGGGAAAAGCAGCTGGGGAGGATCAGGTAACAACAGATCTGTTGAAAGATGGAGGGGACATCGTGCTAGAAAAACTAGCCACCCTGTATACGCAATGCCTTATGACCTCGACTGTACCAGAAGCTTGGAAGAATGCAAACATTATCTTAATTCATAAGAAGGGAGACGCCAAGGACTTGAAAAATTACAGGCCGATCAGCTTACTATCCGTTGCCTAGAAAGTATTTACTAAGGTAATCGCTAATAGAGTCAGGGCAACGTTAGACTTTAATCAACCAAATGATCAGGCAGGCTTTCGTAAAGGATATTCCACAATAGATCATATTCACACTATAAATCAGGTGATAGAGAAATGCGCAGAATATAACCAACCTCTATATATAGCTTTCATTGATTACGAGAAAGCATTCGACTCAGTGGAAACCTCAGCAGTCATACAGGCATTGCGTAATCAGGGGGTAGAAGAGCCTTATGTCAAAATAATGGAAGATATATATAGCAACTGCACAGCTACTATAGTCCTCCATAAAGTCAGCAATAAAATTCCAATAAGGAAGGGCGTCAGGCAAGGAGACACAATCTCGCCAATGCTGTTCACCGCATGTTTACAGGAGGTATTTCGAGGCCTGAATTGGGAACAGTTGGGAATAAGAATAAATGGAGAATACCTAAATAATCTGCGATTTGCTGATGACATTGCCTTGCTGAGTCACTCAGGAGGTGAACTGCAAATCATGATCAATGAGTTAGACAGGCAGAGCACATCGATGGGTCTAAAAATTAACATGCAGAAAACCAAGGTAATGTTCAACAGCCTAGCAAGGGAACAACAGTTCACAATTGGCAGCGAGAGCCTAGAAATTGTGCCGGAATACGTCTACTTAGGGCAGGTAGTGACAGCTGATCCGGATCATGAGAGGGAGATAACTAGAAGGATAAGAATGGGGTGGAGCGCATATGGCAAATTCTCGCAGATCATGAGTGGCAGTTTACCAATTTCCCTCAAGAGGAAAGTGTACAACAGCATAATCTTACCGGTACTCACCTACGGGGCAGAAACGTGGAGACTAACGAAAAGAGTTCAGCTTAAGTTAAGGACAACGCAGCGAGCCATGGAAAGAAAAATGATAGGTGTAACGTTAAGAGACCGGAAGCGGGCAGAGTGGGTGAGGGAACAAACACGGGTTAATGACATCCTAGTCGAAATCAAGAGAAAGAAATGGGCTTGGGCAGGGCATGTAATGCGAAGGCAAGATAACCGCTGGTCCTTAAGGGTAACGGAGTGGATTCCAAGAGAAAGTAAGCGTAGCAGGGGGCGGCAGAAGGTTAGGTGGGCGGATGAGATTAAGAAGTTTGCAGGCAAAGGGTGGATGCAGCTGGCAAAGGATAGGGTTAATTGGAGAGACTTGGGAGAGGCCTTTGCCCTGCAGTGGGTGTAGTAAGGCTGATGATGATGATGATGTATAAATAAATAAAATAACCTTTGAAGGAGCCTGTTAAGGCTTGTCAGATGATCGTCCCGGTCGATGAAAAGCTATGATGGCACGATGGTCGGTGATCGTACAAGGCAGCACTTGTGTATTCGCACGCTTGCCCGGCGAAACATTCCCGGCTGTGCCAGTCAACTTCAAACTACTTAACGGAAATCGTTTATTAGGGACGGGAGACAAGGTACAAGGCAGCTCAGAAAAATTGCTGGTGGCCTAGCTCTGTTAGGCCAGGATATACATAGCGAAAGCGCGGAGATTTCTGCATCAGAAGAGTGCATTCACTAGATGCGCCTTTATTGACGGCTGTAACTTGAGCCGTCGTAGCGGAGCGGCAGCGTATCCGCCTGAAACGCCGAAGGCCCTGGTTCGATTCCGAACCTCGGCACCGGGCTTCTTTTCATTTATCTAGTGAGTGGGCGGGGGGTTTCAGTGGCTCCCATGGATGCCGCCGCTGAATACGTTGGTTAGCGGTTAAGCGCAGGCTCTGTTAAGGCAGCGTTTATGCTGCGGCGAGGCGCGCGCGCGTTCGCCCTGCACGGCGAAGTCACGTCGGTCAAAGCGAGACACTCTATACTCCAACTGCGCTTGACCGCCGACGCGTTCGGCGGCTTCGGCGCACTCTTATCGCTTTGGCGGGGAGATTGGAGGATGTATCTATTTCGCGCCGAGTGCGCCAGCCGCCGCCGGCCCGGCCAGACTAATTTGGCTCCGCGGCGAGGTGCGCGTTATATTCAATAGCTGCGGCAGTTCGGCGGAGCTGTTCCTTTCGAGCTCGGCTATTTTAATCCATTCACAGTACATATCTGAAGGTACATGCAAGTTGGCGAGAGAGCCAGATCCAGTGGACCCGTTGGATCTAGCGGAAGCCGTTGAAGCGTCGTGCGCCGGCTTTGGTTTCAAGGCGCCGACTTTAAACGCGACCGCCCTCGAGCACCCATTTGTTTTTTGTGGCAAAAAATAAATAACTTCGCCCATGCAACCGTGGGAGACCTCGACGCTGACTGCTGCGCCGTGCAACCGCTCCGTTCAAGGAATCACAATCCGTTGGCCCCAAAGCCCCGGCCAGCCTCCGATGGGCACAACGCACCCCTCGCGACTCGCCGCACTGGGGTTATGATATTTAATTTGCAACGGCTGCTCTCTGAGGAAGGGGGAAACCACCCGCCGGCGCCTAACCTAACCGTGCTCCCTCAAACGCATCGCACGCTCTGAGGGGCTGAGGTCGCTGAAATGCAGGCCAGAGTTTTTGCGAGAACTACGTCGTCGGGTTCGGGAACGGTATCCATCGTAACGCTGGCAAGACGCCGGTGCAAACGTAAACGAAGCGACGGTGGCGACCCCCGATAGATGCCTTCAACGTGCAGCGGCGGTAGCTTTCATTTCGGCAGCTGCTAGACCGCAGCGCTAGCTGCCAGATATCACGGAGTCTCCGTTTACGTCACGTTTCACGTCACTCCGTTCTGTGTCGACATAAGAGTTCTCGAGTTTGAATCGGAGCGGCGGGAAAAAATTTTTCAACTTCGAATTCAAATTTCTTTTAAATAAATGCATCTTTCTCTCCCGGACAAGCGTCAACAAAGCCATGAAATGCCGAACTATCGGATATTGCTAACAAAAAAATTTTCATAGGGTTCTCCTCAGTGTCCCTTTAACACGTGGGGCCACGCTCACTGCTTTCATCGCACACAATCGCAGCATCCTCGTGCGCTTCCGTACGCGTGCAGAGCGCTCGAGCTGATACTGTGGCGCGGCATAGTATGCCGTTTTCAGTTCGGTGTTAAAAAGGAGTCAGCTTCACTGACATATTTCAGCAAAGCGAACTCGGTTGAAGCAGAAAAACTCGTCAACTACGTCTGCCTTCAGTAGACGGTTGACAGAGATGACGCACGGTCAAACGCGAAATGTGTCACAGGGCAGCTTATCACGTCGAATGCGACGTGTGCCTCGAGACGTGCCTGTCATTTTTTCGTTGTGTTCAGCATAACGAACGCACTCACACCACTGAAAAACGAAGCGTGTACTAGGCCGCTATTCTCGGTTTTGTAATTAAGCACGTTGAAACATTTTGGCTTGCTAGTTGGTACCGAGGAGAACAGCGCGAACCGAGAACTTTACTTTTTAGCGACACAGGGCGAAGAAAACAGCCCTTTTCATGAGTGGAAGATTTTTAAGTGTCGCTTCCCACGAAACACAGGAAGTGATAGTGGGCGTCTGAAAAATGTCTTGGAAAAAAATATCTTGACATCTAAAAGAAGCTTCACCTAAGCAATTTTTAGACAGACGTTCACAAGCCCTCTTGTAGCTGTGCTAACGATACCTTTGTAAATGTCTTGAAAACCTTTAGGGTATACGTTTTCTAGATTTTTAGGCGTTGATTTTTTATTCAGAAATGTGTGTCTGTATAATTTACGCATTTGAAGTCTGATTTTATGGCTACTTTTAAATTCTTTAAAGCTTTAGAAGTATTAGAGTTCATTTTTTTCTGGTGCCCGCTTAAAACTGAGCTTAGCGCTGATCGGCAATGATGGGAACAATGAGCCCACATTGCAAGAAATAAATGGCTGCACTAACGGAAAGTAAATGCATATGCCAAGTGTGAAAAAAAAAAAACATGCTATTCAGTCGCTGCGTCATTCTTTAGTGAAACAAATACAGGAACGCTGACAAAAAGAAACCGACCAGGAAATTAACGGTAGCCACTGAGGAGGTAGATTCAGTGGTTCTTGACATTCACATGGTATAAGCATTTGGATGGCGGGGAGAGTATCAAACTACGACCAACTGTTAAAATGAAGAAAAAAAACGTTTTGTCGCCGGGCCTTGTTCACAATGAATGCTTTGATTAGGAAGTTGTGTTGCAGATGGCAGGAAAGAGCTTCGCTAAATGTTTCGAAAATCACTTCTCTTGCAAAGAAGATGCCAACTAGATGGCAACATGGGAATGTGAAATCCAGCACTATTCAGCAGCCCGCAAAAGTGACATGTATTAGGTAAACCAAAACCACAGCTACGTGCACCTGGAAGGGCTAACCAGGAGTCACAAGCAAGTAAGACCAGGCCATGGTAAGGAATGACAGCAGAGGCAAGAAAATAACGAAGTTAAGAACTTAGATGTGCATGTCATTGTCAGAGGCATTTGTGCACAGTGCAATGGCTCATTATAAATTCAAGAAGTCATCCGCCATGGGGGTCCTTAACAGAAGGAAACTTCGAACAGCCTGTATCGACCGAGAAAGCCACGAAGTGAATTTCACGTGCACTGTCTTACCATTAGCTCAAGTTGAGAACATTTGCCTTTTTTGTTTTTGGCTTAACTATTTTGAGAAAGAGGCGTCTGCACTTGCCGGGAGTCTGCGAGAAATTTAGAGACAATAAATGTATGTACAGTCCGAGTCACCCTTGTGTAGAGCGCTCGAACGGTGTCCTCCCCTGAATAAAGTCGACACCTTGTCGTAGTGTCTAGCCTTTAAAGGCTACGCTTGCGCGGAAGTAGAGGCACATAAACCATCAAGCAAGGTTAGGCGCAAGAAATTTGCCCACAAACAGTGAACTCCTTTCTTATTTCACTTTTTAGTGCGTGGTGCAGACTTCCCGAACTCTCTACACAACGGTGACGCAGTCTACTCACAGAACCTTCCAAGCTGTATCTTGCAAACAGGCTTTCTCTTACATGCACGATGTGGCTGAATCAAAGGTAGTCGATGGTTGACATCATGCACCATCCCATGCAAGCATAGCAGAGATGCTCCTGTCTTGGTAATATACCCGCATTACTTCAATATAAGCCAGAGGTGGATGAAAACGTGGACCCTACCTTGAGAGCCACATGGGAGCACATCTGAAAGAAAAACAAAAAAATATAAAGCTGCGCGTGTTTTAGTTTCCTGACACTGCATCACCAAACAGGTCCCTTCTTATCCGGACGATGAAGCTCGAGTGATGGCACTGCAGGCAAGATATTACTTACACCACTGCTCAAGATGCATTAGCCCAGATGTGCACCTCAGAAGAGGAACACTCTAAAGGTCAAGTCGTGATGATAGCCTCCTCATTGCTCAATACAAAATCGAGTACAAGGTGCTGCGATTACTTTGCGTGAAACTATCCGAGGTCCGTGCTCGTCCGGCCAGCAGTAGGAGTCCTAAATGTCAAGCAAACAGGATTTGTGAAAAAATTGTAGCAAACTGCCTGTACCTATACAAGAAAGCATGAAGGGAACGAAAAACAGTACCATATGCAATGACTGCTCACCAAAACTTTCCAAGTTCAGCAGAACAGGAGGTCATTCTCTGAAACCTGCAGTTGAACAGCCTGTGCCCAAAAAGAAATGTACAAAGTGCAGCAGGGACGACGCCAGCTGCGCACGGTGCGATGGTTTACCAAACAGTAGTGCAGCCCTGCCTGCCAAGGACCCCTTCATTACACTGTCAAACATCCTGCGCACACACAGAGCAGAACCACTCAGTAGACTACCTCAGTGCCTGAGCTCCCAATCGTAATGAAATAAAACATTGGCATGTCTACGCAGGAATGCACCAGGATTGTTAAGATTCGCTCAGTTTCTTTATGTACTCTGTATCAATATTCAACTATAGACCTCAGAAAAATCACAAATTGAACAAGCTACAGCAGGTAGGCATCATGTAAAAGGGGCTAACTGCGGATGAAATAGCTCAAAGAAGCCCTGAATAAATAAGCTAATATCAGTTAATCACAATTAATCTACAAAGTATTCTTCCATATATTCAAATTACCTGCAACAAATCAAGTAATCAACAATATATTGCTTGAGCTCTTGGTTTGCTTGCTTCACGAATGCAGTCACTCAGTTTCATAAAAACAATACAACTTCCACTTCATTCTTACTTGAAAATAGTTGGGTTTCACGTCCGGAAGCAACACATAGAATTTGAAGGACGCCATAGTTGAGGATTCCGGGTTAATTTGGACGATAAGAGGTTCATTAAAAACGCTGGCTTCCCACAGCACATTGGATATTTTTATTTTTGACTCTATCGACAAATGGCCGCCGCGGCCGGCATCGATTAACCCACCATATCCACGCCGAAGGCACAAAGCCATCGCGACGGCTTTCATGGCCACTTCATGATAATGAATACAGCATATTCCATTGCGGAATTGTAAACATAACCAAAGCGTTTTAACGCAAGTGTCACTGACGCTAATCACAGAAAGGTGAATTGGAATACTAATGTGGCCATAAGAGAGCTGTTGCTAATAAAGCCCTGCTACTATGCAATCGAGCACAGAGTCGAGTAAACGTACAGAAATAAATCTGCCCCTTTCCTATACACGCTTAAACAAAGAGGTCCCTTTGAAGCTATGTCACGTTTCCAGCTTAAATCATGACACTTGATTTTACTAGAATTCTAATTCTGTTGATAGCCTTCGTAAAAAAAGCAGCTCATAGATGACGTTAAATATCGGCAGCAACCTAGTTTTACCCACTTTACGAAAACTCAAGCACATGCAAACGCCCTGTTTTATTACATCCAACGTTACGCTTTCGTATGTAAATCAATGGCTTATATTGCTTTGTGGTTGGCAATCCAAAGAGGCCGACGGTTCCTTCAGACACATTAGTGGCTTAGCCGCAGGAGGATTAATGCTTTCACCACATAAGAGAAATGAAAGGTGGGTTGCTATTGCGGAAAACGAGGTTCACATTAATGCGCAGCGCTGGTAGTAAAATACATCGCGGGAAAACTGCAAACAGCAGCTGAAGCGCCAACAAGCTCGAGGCAAAGAAGTTAGAGAAACGTTCGGAGCGTTGCCCTCACGCGCGTAGCAAGTAACCGCGAGCGACTGCAACGCCAAATGGCGAGACGAAACACCAAAATACTAAGATTTATAATAAACAAAGGAAAAACATAAATACAATTAAGAAACTGCATCTCACACTTTTATGTGAACCTAAACACTTACAACTTGCACCAAGATGTATATTTACTTCAAACGGTTAAAACCACGCAGATACAGACTGTATACTGTGTCGCCACTGAGCGGTGCAAAACCAAGCAGCGAGCTGCAACATGAAGGAAGCAAGGCAGATTTCGCGCGAGCGGACTGAGCCAACGAGTCAGTGTTTTTACTCTATGGCGCCAACTGGGCGATGACCATCATAACCATACCCTGTCCAGCATTCTTTTACAAAAATTATGACTATTTTTTGAAAACTAATGCATTTATATGGAAATATTGAATATAATGGTCCATTCTTCCGATAAGTAGAAAAAAAATTCCTTTTGTAGTGTTTCCATCGCTCGAATCGAGCAGTTAAAGGCGCCATCGGAAACCAATGGGGAACGCTTGTGACGATAGCAAAATTGTAACAGCAAAAAAATGCAAGCCCGCCGACAGGAGATCTGCGGATACATTGAATATTATAACGAAATCTTACAATCTATGCAAAACTGCGCTCATAAAATCTTTCCGCTTGAAAATGCTTTCGCCAAGAATTGTTGGGAATGATGAAACAATTTTTATCACTCGCGCAACTACCGTGGGCTTCCAGGGCCAGTATGCCACCGAAGTCCAGCCTTACGAGTGGTGTATTAGCTGAACTCGATGTGGACCGTATTAGGTGATTTTGGGATGCGCAGGACAAAACACGCTTTCGCACCTTCCTATGGTCTCGCCATAAAGCCTCCTTCCACTGTAGCCCTCCTTGTCCTCACAAGGTAAATACTCTCCGGGTGGTTTCCGTGGCAACCATCCAGCGGTTGCGCCTTCTTACACTCTTGCCATACCCTCCTCCTCTCGGAGTAACCATCCTCCGGTTGGGAATTCCTCCGCTCTCCCAATACCCTCCTTCTTCCACGTCAACTACATTCCGGATGGGTCCTCTGGTAACCACCCACCAGTTACGACTTTTTCCTCTCATGTCATACGTTCCTCCTTGCACGGCAATCACCCTCCGAATGGTTCGCATGGTGAAGCACTTACCAGTTACGCCGACGACTGCGACAAACAACAGAGTATTATTTGTTCCTTATGGTGTCTTCGGCTGAGCCATACTGCCTCCGTGCCGATGCGCAAAAAGTGACGTCGAATACTACACGAGGGGCTCCTCCACTTTCACCTCAGCCGAACATGTGAAACATTAGCAGAGTGCCGTTGCTCTTTGTGCCCTCTGTTTGCCGTGGCCTCCGAGACTCTCAACTGTTTCAGAGGCCAATCTTACAAGAGGCCAACGCCAACGTCCGCAGTAAGCAATTTATACAGTTAGCAACAACCTCTTAAGTAACAACGCACAGGACAGGTTGTCATAGAAACGGTGGGAATTGCGGGAGCCACGAGGATGTTCGTGAAATACTGCGATTGTTGTGGTGCAGGTTTGTCAGAGACAACGCCACAACGTTATTATGCTTGTCGGTTTCGATGCATACGCTTTAGAGTAGCTAGAGTAACTTCCAAAAATATCCCCAGGTTATTCTCTGTCCAGTGCGACCTCCAACTGCGACCTCTGAGATGCGCCACTCTCGGCGGCCATCCTTACTAGTTTGCCAGGCCAGTGGCGACGGATTGGTATTTGTGTAATTAGTAGCAAACACTTCATTAATATAAGAAACATAAAAGAGACACTAAGACAAATTGAAACTGACCTGTATCCGCAGATTACCGCGTTCTAGTGCTGCAGTGGTTACTCTTTTCCTCTCCAACCCTTAACCCAGCGACACAAGAAGGCTCACTTCCAGCTCGGCCTCCGCCTCAGTCGATCCGAGAGCGGTTTTCTCTTGCGCCTCGGACGAGGCCCAGCGACCTCACCGGACCACCTCCAGCCAGCCTGAGCCTATTTCGACCCGGTGAATACCACTTCGCCCGCCTGCGCTGCCACTAGTCTACCGGAAGCAGGGCTCAACATCCTACAGCTCCTGTGAGAATATCGGGAAGGAGACCTCGAACAGTTACCGCGTCTTATCGGATGAGCTGCACCGGCACCAGTAGCAGCTCAAGCTATTCATTAAGCTTGTTAATTTTGTTTTAAAGCATTGTGTCTCATTTTTCCTCACACTGCATGAACCTTTTCAGGTTTGGAAACCGTGACATGAATCAGGAAAGTGGACATCACACTGGTCCGCATGTAGAAAGCCTTTGTTTTGGCATTTCTGCTTGTACTGGCAACACAAATTTCAGCTCTCCTGCTATTCCCTGTTTCTAGCACTGCTGCTTTGCACCGCGGAAGAAACATTTTCCGTCTCAGTTTAGTTGCCACAGCGAATGCGATAACATCGGCGCCAAAGCGATACATTTTGTTACGACTGTTCGTTACATATTGTAAGGCTGAAGTAACGTAATATACTTGCCTTCCTGCATCACTCATTGCGCTTATGTATGCGGTTTCAACTCGGAACGCCGATATGAAGAGTTAGCTTGCGTCACTTGAAAAAAAAATCATCACACAAGTTGTGCCACTTGAACTTCAGCATGGCGGTCTGATATAAGGCCAGATAATAGACGGCGCAGCTATCTTCTAAATGACAGCGTTACAGAAGGACGGATCTTATTTTCATGAGGCTTGGAAGTGAAGGGAAAACAGATGAATTCAAAACAGTTCAGCGTAGCCTTTTCTCCGTATTTTTAAGGAGGAAGCCTTTATTAGCGAGTAAACCCATCGACCACATGTGTGTACCCGTGTCGACATCCGGGACTTGAGAACCAGAGAAGCCTGAAGGCCGGTGACTTAGCGATTTGGCTATGAGGAAAGGCGCACTACGCCTAATTGTCTAACACTTGGTTTACACCTGAATAGCATCGTGACGGAAAACAAGAAAACTTTGGGGAAGAGGAAAGGCGCAGTAACCGTCACACTTTTCGACGGACGCCTGGTGGCGGCAGATTCTTTTAATTCCCATTGATAAATAATGGGGCGAAGCCCCCTACATGATACTTGGGTGCTCCTTCACTGTGAGGAGGCACTTTTATACAAAGCGTAGGATAGCACTTGCAGCGCAGTCCTTTTCATAGCACTGGAGAATATCCTCTGAACATCTGAAGCTCGCAGTGAGGGAAGTGATAAAGGAAGGAGTGAAAGATGGGGGGAAAGAGAATAATTATTAATTGGTTTTTTGGGGAAAGTAAATGGCACAGTATCTGTCTCATATATCGTATGACACCTAAACCGCGCCGTAAGGGAAGGGATAAAGGAGGGAGTGAAAGAAGAAAGAAAGAGCGGCCGTAGTGGAGGGCTCTGGTATAAATTTCGACCACCTGGGGATCTTTAACGTGCACTGCCATCGCACAGCACACGGGCGCCTTAGCGTTTTGCCTCCATAAAAACGCAGCCGCAGCGGTCAGGTTCAAACCCGGGAGTCAGATGCGCCGCAGTGGAAGGCTGCCGAATAGTTTCGACCACCTTGCGCACTGTAACATACACTGACTGTGCGCAGTACAAGGGAGCCTCTACCAGTTCACCTCCATCAAAACGCTACCGGTGCGGCTGGGATTTACCACTTGTGCTCGGTTTCAGCAGTTCAGGAAGGACTGAAGCCGGTAGGAAAAAAAAAATAAAGTTTTCATTGAGAACTTTATTTAACCAAAAAGGTTGCGTTGTCACCGCCGTGGATGCGGTGTTGGGTCCAGGCTTCAGGCGATGGCCGCGGCTTCGTGCCTGCTGGCGACCTCCAGTGCCCAATCCACCACCAGCCTCTGAACTTCAGGTTCCGAGCTGGTTACCGCAGTCTCCCATTGTTCCTTGTTGCTCATATGTCATTCTGGCCTATGCTTAAGCCTGGGGCATCCGTACATCATATGTGCAAGGTTCCCTTCTGGATCCTTACACATGGGGAACTGTGTTTTAAAGTTACCGGGGTACATTAGGGCTCTTCTGTGTGGGCTAGGGAATGTGCCTGTTCGAAGTTGCCTCCAAACAACCTGTTTTTGTTTATTTAGTTGGCAATTTCTGTTTCGTCTTCAGTCTTCATCACACGCTGCATCTGAAGGTTGTTCTTATTGCGTACTGCGCAGAGGGAGTAAGCGATTTCCAAATATTGCATTTTAGTTTCCATCAAGCCGAATCTCGCTCGGAGTGCATAGTTTTCAGCTGCTATTTGCCATTTTTTTTACCTCACCATCAAGTTTCTTCTTTAAGGCTTATATTGCTTCATAGGCAAATTCAAGGCTCTGGGCTTTATTATTTTTGGTTCATTCTTCAACTCACGGATTTCGTTCCGCAGGTCTATTTCCATCGAGTCGCAGAAAACCTTCCCTTCCTGTTAGAGTTCCTCCCTTACGTCGGCACATTCAACTTTCGTACCTTCCTTAATTTTAAAACTAAACTGTTAGTGTGCAGTCAAAACAATCGAAAAAGAAAAAACACAGGTGCTTACGAAAAAAGATGGCGAGACACCTCAGGGCGACAACCACTAAGTTTTGTGTCCGGCAGCAGGGACGAACACAAGAGAAAAACAAGAGCAAGCAACAAGCAATCTGTGCACTAACCTGAGAAGTGGAAGATGTTACAGAGGTGCGCGGCGCCACAGAGAAGAGTAGCGGCTTTCGATGAAAAAGAGGTATTCAAGAAGAGACCTGTTTCATGTGCCGGCGTGTCTAGTCTACTACTACTCAAGCGTACTCAACCCTACTCAAGAGCCAGCCGGCTGTAGCGTACATATGAGAAATACATCACATATACGACTAAACTCAAACACAAACTTGGTTTCGGTGCACTTTTATGTTGACACATTATGTACTGAGCCAGGTATAATGCCGATAATAACATTGCAATTCCGGTAACAAAAAAAGAACGAATCTTGGCTTTCCAAGATAGCTGGGGAATGAATTACACTATGCAGACTGTGGCCTCATTGAGGAACTTACGCCAGCATCTCCCTCAAGCGCAGCGGAGACAGCGCTTTTTATTTGCAGAAACCGTTCACTACCTAACTTTGATCACTCCAGTTTATGTCGCCATGCAGTACAGAGAATCGAAGATCGTAAACTTAATGGTGTGATCGCGATACACATGAGTACATTACTCACGATGGGTCTACTTTCAAAAGCTTGCTGAATAGTAGCTAAGTGGGATGTTCATCCCGAGGGTCTTCAAAGCTACTACATAAATTCTATTTTCCTAATTACTGACCTATTTTCCCTTTCTCCTGAAAGCTCGTTTCGTAGGACAGATGCTAGGTGGAACACAGTTCATGCCACTGGCACCGTGTTCTTTTTTTTTTCCTTGCGTTCCCAAAGATGGCACAAAACTAAGATAAAAAATTAATTTTAAGTTATAGCACTGAAGTCCGTGTGTCTTGTAAACTACTGTTCCAGGAGGCCACGCATACCGTCCTGGTACAGACGCTGTTGTGCTGAACATATCACCGGCATCCCAGCCATTCGTGTCCTACTCGCCCAGCAGTAGTCATAGAACATAGAAGTCGTTTCCGTCTATGGGGCCCCATTCTGGCGCTCGATAGGAGGCTCTTCCAACTGGCCAACATTGTACTCAAACCATGGACTTCCAGAACAGGGGGTGACAAAAGTCCTGGAGCTTGATGGATGTGCCGACCGTATCCGGCTGTGGGAGAAATATAACCCGCTTTTATTCCTGCGGCTTGTGGTCCACTGACTGCTAGGATAGCTCCAGCTGCAACTCCGGCATGAAATGTGTACTGGGCTCCAGGGGCAGCCTTTGCTGTGTAATGCTTGAGACAGAGAGAAAAGTATATTTACAGGCAACTTGAGCTATATCTCAGTCCGTTTGCAACTCGACAGTACACTCTACAAACAAGGAAACCATCAAGGCCGATCAAGTTTTAACTTCCATTTCCGTCCTCCTATGCTTGCTCTTTTCGAAAGCTGTTAAAGCGTGGTTGTGCTGCTCTTGTTTTTCCTTTTCATATCCCGAAAGAGCGGAAGCATCCTCGACGAGGCCGCCACATTAACTTCAGGATGACCACTAAAGCTGACGCAGCAAATCGATGCTAGTGCTTGCACTACAGCTCGAGCACGATCGGCTTCTCATCGAAGATTATGATGAGGAAGCTAGGGACGCAGCAGGGTATACGTCCCTTTCGGTGCCTGTGTCTTCGACTCGTTTCCCACCTGTGCGTACAGGAGACGGAGGTGAGACCAAGGCGAGACTGGCTTCCTGGTGTGGAATAAATACTGCAGAGTGAGACAGGTGGATATGTCTGTGACGATCTGCCCTGGAATGCGCAGCTGGGCGAAACTCGCAGAGCCTCCTCCAACCTCGCAACGTTGCATCTAGGTGTCCGGTCGTTCGGTGAGCCCAAGGTTGTCCACGATGTCGAAGCAGATGAATACTAGCTTCATCCGCGCGGAAGTCTAGTTGAGGAGCCTGTAGAGTCTTAGTGCGACTCATTGTATAGCGTGAATGCCAGCTGACGCGGGTATTTTCTCTCATGCGTCGATCCAGGAATGGCCGAATCCCTGACTGCGCTTCGAGTTGGTGTTGGGCTTGATGTGCCACGGGGCTTCCAGAAGACAGCTTTGCGGCCGCGGAGAATGTATCTTCGGTCAGCGGGAGATTTAAAGAGGAGCTAGTAGTAGAGGCTTGGCTCTAAAGAAATTGAGGCTTCACCCAATGATGGTGCCGGTGTGGATGGCCAGGCTGGTACAGGTAGCGACGTATCTCGCGGTGTGGGCGTTCACTCCGGCGATCTGCAAGGAGCAGTTCGTAGAAATCGACACAGCAGCAATGGCGGTGGTCTGTGCCAGTGTGGATGTCTCGTAGAGCACCAGGGACAGGTAGGGCGGCCAACTGGCCAGAAGCTAAGGACGCAGTCTGGCGATGCTTACGTTGCCAGGCTGGAGAGGAGAGACGAGGGATCCGCATAAGAAGCAAGCTTCGGTGGCTACTGGCATGTAGCCGCGGATGCCTCATTCCTAACAGTAGATAATGTCTTTTGGACTGAGCTTGGCAGAGGTGTGCGACTAGCGTGGCAGCGTCAAGGAACTGGTACTCCAGGTCACCCTGGTTCAGATACTCAGCATCCTCCTAGGCAGAATGGTGACAACCGCCAGGTGATTGTGCCGCCAACTCCGGCCGCTCCCAGGACGGTGCTTCGAGCAGCTGCGTGCGAAGCGGTCTTCTACTTCGCTTCTCAAACCGAGGAACACTCGCATGCACTGATGCCGATGGGGCATGGCACCAGTGGCTGCATGATGGAAGAGAAAGAAAAGCACTTAATTTTTCAATCCCCGGAAAACAATGGATCTTGCTGAACTAGGCACACACTGCAGCACCTTTATTGCTTGTAATTGAACGTTTTTTTTGCGAAATGAGCCCAATCCACCCAAGATGCAAACTGAGAAAATGACGAAAGTTTATTACACGCACAAACCTTCAGGCTATCAATGTTGTTATATGATAGGCTTTAGTTGTTAGAGTAACTCTATCTCCAGGATATAATAATAAAATGCAAAAATTTAGCCAGTGTTAGTGAATTTAAAACTGCCTGATGTTAAACACAGCTTTTGTCCCAGTTTTGTTCAGAAAACGGTTTTCCACAGTGTTTTGAAGCGCTGTTTATCAAAAAATTGGTTAAAATGAATTTGCTGAGAATAGAGCCATAACACAATTTGAACATAGGGTGTGGGCAATCAGGGGCACCGGTGTGCTTCATCAGAGGCAAGTAAATGTAAAAAGCATGCGTGTGTCGGAAGTAGTGACCTGATAGTCTTCTTGTGTAGTGCTCACACTTCGGCTGAGAAGTAAACCAGCTTGAGTATATATGATCTTGAATATATTTTACTTCACTGTAGCAGTCTAAGCTCAAGCGTGGTAGCAGAATGGCGGACGTGTACAGGTCGCAAAGCGACAGGACAACGGCTGGTATTGTCTTTTCCTGTCTGGATTAGCTATTTGGCTTCTTATATTGCTTTGAAAAAGCTATTAGCCCTACTGAACGTTTTAATGTTCCCTGTAGCACAGGTGCATCCCTGCTTTCTCGTCGATGGTATAAGTGATGTTATTTATCTCATGCGTAGTGTCATCGCACAGTACACGAACCTGAAGAATTTCCCCTCCATCAAAATTCGACCGCCGCGGCAGGGGCCGAACCCGCGTCGAACCAGTGAGCCAACCGGCGGCGCGATTTCATTGGGGATTTGCGCGCAGGTTTAATGTGGCGCAGCTTTATTTCACACTGCTGGTAAACAGTAAGGCCTTCGGATGAGCTTTTCATTACAACAATATCTGACTTATTTTTGGTTTCGGAATTTGGCTCATATCGAAATAAAACTCCGCATGTGTACACAGCTCGGTACAAGCGCAATCACTGTTTTCAAAAATCAGTACTTGTAATGCATCTGCCTCATTTTCAAGAGCTAAATTTTGCTTTCGGGTGTGCGACTGATTTCGCAAGTTCTTTCAAGAGCTATATAGGGTAATATACCAGGTGTCCCAGGCTTCACAATAAAACTTACAAAGATTTAAAAAAGAGAGAATAAAAAAGTCTGCCACTTGACAGCTGCGCCAATTTAGCATTCCAAGACGTGTCTCAGAGCAACAACAGCTTTTGTTTAGAACATTGTCCCTGACGGGCTTCGCGTCCGCACTGGGCGAGAGACATATGCCAGCAGTTGTCACGTGGAAAATTCAGTATTTGGCAGGCTATCTTGTAAGGCCGGTAAATAAAGGTGCCTTTGTGGTTCCTGAGTGCAAACATTTCCGCCAGCTCTTTTGCAAGACGACCTGAATCTTCTGAATTGAGACTTTATTCCCGAAGAGAGTACTTTTTTCGCAACCGTTGAGTACGCGCTGTTTATCACAGTGGCAAATTAACTCGCCCAAGCATCTCTGGTAACAGTATATTAAATATTAGCTAATTATAATATTTTTTTTTTTTTAACCAGTTTGGCGAAGGAAAAAATGTACAGGTGAGAATGCCATGTGATGCAAGAAACCTGCGTCAGCAGTATTGGTTGTACGGTAAGTGCATCTCTCTTTTACATTGATCGCCTTTCCGCTGCGCATTTGTGAGTTCGATTTCGCCGTGAGCATAAGGTGGGTGGAGGCTTCTAGAGGGTCGAGTTTGGTGGATGGGTGGATGATGGGGAGGGCCTTCTGTAGTGCGGAATTTTGTGTTCGTTGGAGGCTGTCAGATAGGAGGTGCATTTTTACTGGTTGCCAATGGTTTCAGGTAGATCAGGCGGTGCACCCACTGGAGGGAGCTCTGGAGAGTATGGAAAATGCATTGACCTTCGCCGGTGCACTAGAGCCGCTGGGGTGTGGAGGCCTCACACACACAGACAGCGGCTTGTCTGCCGAAAGACGACTGCATTGCTAACAGAGTAGAGGTACTCCAAATTAGGCTCTCTCAAGTTTGTTGACTCTCAAGAGGACTCGGTTCGTTTCGGAAGGACACTCAGTCTGTCTATAAACCTTGGTTACTTTAGATAGGAGGCCTGGCATAAATTTATAACACTGAACTGAAAGGCTCGACTGTGTTATCCTGAGTGACGGGTCCCCTATCATTCGGATTTCCGGCACTCGAGTCTCAGGTGTCAACGTGCAGCATAAATCATGCTAAAGGCTTCTGATCTCTCTCTGTAGTTGCTGGGTTCGATTCCCAGCGCCGCCGGGCACCGGAAGGTTTTGTAATGGGTACAAGATTTCCCCCGGCCAGGTGCTCGGCTTTTCTGGGGTAAAGTGCTTGGGAAAAGGGTATTGGACCAAACCGTTGCGTTGATGAGCCAGTAATTAATTCTGCTTTCAAGCAACCCTGAATCCGCATCATGCGCCAAAAGCCAGCGTGTGGCCTAATTCAAATCTCAGGCTACACGCGCCTGACCGTAATTTTTGACTAGTAGATTCTAGTAGATGACTAGTAGTAGATTCTAGTAGCAGCTTCGTAGACATGCCCTTTGTTGTTCGAAAAGCCCCCAGCTTTTCATATTCAGTACCAATGCTTTTTTTGAATTTGCCAGGTATGGGGCCTTATTTAGTACTATCGTCCACATCTTCTTGCAGACGCGACAAGAAACAACCAATGTCAATGTGCGTTCTCTTGCTTAATTAATATTATCTGATGTGTTACGCTTAAGCGACAAGCTTTCTAGGTAATCTTGGTTTTTAGCCGTCCTTTCTCAGTGCGATGTATGTGAAAGCGGCCAACCTACACAAGTCAGTGGCCAAGCCTACGTCAATTGCAGAGTCTTGTCGATAAGGGGGCAAACTTCGAGCGTGAATACAGGTAGCCCGGTATAAACAGCGATGAGCCATCATTTAGCACACATAAGTTCCTCGCGGACACACTCAGCGACCCTCCACTACTTTTTTTAAAGAAAAAAGAACAACGTACGATATTCAAAGGACTCATCATGAACGGCTACCCAAAAGACCTTATTCAAAAAACCATTCGACGCCAAAAACACAACATTCGTCAAGAAAGCAACGCACAAAGACCAACGCCACCACCAAAATACGTCACTTAAACTTTTGTCGGAGGTGTCAGCGAGACCGTCGCCCGAATCCTGAAAAATGGTGTCTCCAGCTTGCGCACAAGCCCACAAATACTGTAGCGCTTTGCCTACCTGTTCCCAAATACCGGCCGCCGAGAGAAAGAGCCCAAGGCATTGTCTACAAAATTCCAGGCGCCAACTGCGACGCAAGCTACATCGTCGAAACCAAAAATTTCAAAGAAAGAATTCGGCAACCAAAAAACGACGCCCGCAAAATCGCAAGAAAACGCAATTCAGTAGCCGAACATTCCTTCGCCCGGCCGCCCGACATCCTCTGGTCAGTTCAGACGTACGTCCCCACGTCGGGAAAACTGAAGACGGCGTCCTCCGGGGGTAGGGCTGCCGCTACTGGACCAAGTCAAGAGCCTCCACCCGACGATTCGCTACGACGCTCCAACCGACGACGACCTGACCCGACGACCTCGACGACGCGCTGCGACCGACTGGCCTCCGCCGAAATTCCGGTATCCGCCGACAACCACGACGTTACCGCACTCGTGGATACCGGCGCCGATTTTTCTGTAATGAGCAGACGGTTAGCCACGGCCTTGAGGAAGGTTCTGACCCCTTGGTCTGGGCCGCAGATCCGGACAGCTGGTGGCCACGTGGTAACTACAATTGGTGTCTGCACCTCGCGAATCCAGATCCGCGGTGTTACTTTCCCTGGTTGCTTCGCTGTGTTACCCGAGTGCTCCAAAGACTTCATACTCGGTTTGGATTTCCTTCAGGAGTACGGTGCCGTTATCAACCTCCAGGAGCTAATCGTGTCGTTTTCTACCTAGGGCCCTGTCGACGACGATGCCGAGCCACGCAGTGCTAAGTTATGCGTCTGTGACGACCACGTTTTGATCCCATCAAGATTCAGCATGTTTGTTACTGTAGATTGCGATAACAGCACTAAAATTGGTGGCATCGCTGAAACCAACATGTCGCTGCTCCTTGGTCGGCAAGTCTGTGTTGCTTGAGGAATTATTGAACTGAACAATGGCCGAACCGAACTCTTGGTGACCAATTTTGGCTGTGAACCTGTGTTTGCCTGGCAGAACAGCTATTGCGTATTTCGAGGAACTCGGCGAATTCGCGCGACAGCACGCTTTGTCCGGAGCCCCGGCATCAGTGGAGAAACCGACCACTCCCATAAAAACTGACGTGAACCCAAACCTCCCATCTAATCAGAAACGCTGCTTGGAAAGCGTTATTCAGTCTTTCTGCGACTGCTTTGCCTGGACCTCCAAGGTTAGTCAGACACCGATCAAAAAGCACAGAATTATAGTTGACGCCAACCAACGGTCGTTATGTCAGCCGCCTTACCGGATCTCTTCAAAGGAGCGCGATGCCATTCGCCGCCTAGTTCAAGAAATGCTCAAGGATGACGTAATACAGCCGTCGACGAACCCGTGGGCGTCGCCTGTTGTTCTAGTGGCAAAGAAAGATGGAACCCTACGGTTCTGCGTTGATTACAGATGTTTAAACAGTCACAAAAGGATGTTCATCCTCTCCCGCGTATTTATGACTCCCTAGACCGGCTGCGCCACGCCAAGTACTTCTCATCGCTAGATTTACGAAGCGGCTATTGACAAATCGAGGTGGACGAACGCGACCGGGAAAAGACCGCCTTTATTACACCAGACGGTCTGTACGAATTCCGGGTGCTCTCTTTTGGCCTTTGTTCGGCTCGTGCAACATTCCAAGGGGTGATGGACACCGTTCTTGCCGATCTCAAATGGCAGTCCTGTCTCGTGTACTTGGATGACGTTGTCACCTTCTCTGACACGTCCGAAGAGCACCCAAGACGCCTGCGCGCTGTATTCGAAGCAATTCGGTCAGCCGGTCTTTCCCTGAAGCCCGAAAAGTGTCACCTCGCTTTCGAAGAGTTGAAGTTTCTGGGTCACATAGTGGGCGCTAAAGGGGTTAGCCCAGACCCCGATAAGACTGCGGCCGTTGCTGCTTTTCCTGTGCCCACCGATAAGCGCAGTGTGCGCCGCTTTCTGGGTCTTTGCGCCTATTATCGGCGTTTTGTGGAGAACTTCTCCCAGATCGCTGAGCCCCTCACTCGACTCACGAAAGATTACGAACCATTATTCTAGGGCCTGGAGCAACAGCAAGCCTTTGAAGACCTCCGCACTCGTCTCCAAAGTACGCCCATCCTTGGACAATTCGACGAGTCAGCCGACACTGAACTACACACTGACGCCAGCAACATCGGCCTCGTTGCGGTCCTTGTGCAGAGGCAGGAGGTCTCGAACGCGTAATCGCATGCGCGAGCCGCACCTTGTCATGATCTGAGGCGAACTATTCCACCACTGAAAAAGAATGCCTCGCCATTGTGTGGGCAGTAACCAAATTTCGCCCGTACCTATATGGCCGCCCTTTCAGGGTCGTCAGCGACCACTACTTGCTGTGTTGGCTGGCGAACCTCAAAGATCCCTCGGGACGGTTTGCACGCTGGAGCCTTCGAATTCAAGAATTCGATGTCATCATCGTCTATAAGTCTGGTAGGAAGCACAGTGATGCCGACTGTTTATCTCGCGCTCCTATCGAGGACAACCGAGCTCACCCCGACGACTATTCTGTTTTCTTGGCGCCATCTCCACGTCCATTCTCATTCAACACAAAAGGGACGACAGCGAACTACGGCCCCTCATTGAGTATCTAGAAGGAAGCGCTCAGTCTCCCCCTCGAAGCTTTTCGCGCGGGCTGTCGTCGTTCTGTTTACGTGACGGCGTCCTGTATAAGAAAAACTACAGTCCAACAGAAGCTGTCTATCTACTCGTCGTGCCTACGGCCCTTCGCGACGAAGTCCTGCAGGCGAGTCATGATGACCCATCTTCTGGTCACCTGGGTTTTTGTCGAACTTTGGCACGAATACGGCAAAACTACGACTGGCCCAGGGTTGCTGCAGTTGTGAAGCGTTACGTCAGAACTTGCTGCGAGTGCCAGCGTCGCAAGACGCTGCCGACTAAGCCGGCCGGCCTACTCCAGCCTATTGGACCGCCTCAGGTCTCCTTCCACCGAGTTGGCATGGACATACTCGGCCCATTTCCGGAGTCCTCGCTGGGTAACCACTACATTCTGGTCGTCACCGACTACGTAAGCCGATACTGTGAGACTAAACCTCTTCCCCGTGGTACTGCTGACGAAATTGCGAACTTTGCATTCAAAACATTGTGCTTCGTCACGGTGCACCCACCATCGTTTTAACTGACAGGAGAACAGCGTTCACCTTGGCCCATACACAGGAGGTTATGCGCCTAAGCGGCACCAGTCCCCGAAAAACAACCGCTTATCAACCTCAAACGAAAGGCCTCACTGAACGGCTCAACAAGACGATCGCCGACATGATTTCTATGTATGTCGACGCAGACCACCGGAACTGGGACACCATACTCCCTTACGTCACCTTTGCCTACAATACTGCGGTCCAGGAAACGACACGCTTCACTCCATTTCGTTTAGTACATGGACGCTAAGCCACAACCATGCTGGATGCAGTGCTGCTTCCAGCTAGCGCAACCCCCTCTGTTATGGGTGCTGCCCAATTTGTTCGTTACGCTGAGGCCGCCTGCCAACTCGCTCGACAGCGGATCCGGCACCAGCAAGTTCACGAGGTTCGGCGCTACAACCTCCGCCACCGAAATGTGCGTTACCTGCCCGGCGAACAAGTCTGGGTGTGGAGCCCAATCCGCATGCGGGAATGCTCTGAGAAGCTTCTACGCAGATACTTTGGCCCTTACGAGGTGCTCCGCCAGCTAAGTCAAGTTACCTACGAAGTTCTCTCCCAAGGAACAGGTCGCTCTTCAAGACGGCCGACCTCCGAAGTTGTCCACGTCGCTCGTATGAAGCCGTACCACGCCCGCTAGCCCCTCGCGCGTGTCTACAGCACACGCCAGACACGTGTGACTACCCTTGTGGTCCTGCCTGCAATTGCTACCTCACCGAGTCGGCGTCTTCAAGAGAGGGGGAGCAACGCCACACTACTAACCCCTCTAGTGGCGCCATAAAGTGAATAAACTGCATTTCCTGGCAGTTGGCAAGCCTTGAGCCATCTCGGGGCTAGATGCTTCGTCTTCATCATCTCTCGTGCTGCCTGCTGCCTTGGGCGTCCCAAAGTATTGCGCGCCTAATTAAAGCAAGCAAACTAGCCCTGCTTACGTCAACCGTTTCTCGGTGACACTATCAATCAGCTGGCATGCCTATGCTAAACAGGGCCCGCCTGCCAGTGGAGCTTGTTCTTCATTTTCAAAAAGCGCTTTTTAAGCGCTTGTGTTGTTTGGTCTCCTTTGTCTGTTGTCCTAAGTGCGCTTTATATAATTTTTGAAATGAGCTTGTTCTTGTCTGGTGTTTTCGTACTTAAGAGGGCCTCCCTGTATTCGGAGAAGGTATTATGTACCCCCGCCTTTAGAAGATTCGCTCTGGTTGTCTAGTCGGGTAAGCCTAAGGATCCCCTAAACGATTTCTGCATGAGCGCGTCCACACTGTCGACCTAAGCTTTCCTTAGCTCGCGGTAGGGGTGGCTGCAGGCCGCAGGCTGCAGGATATGATCAGAGATTTCGTAGCGAGAACTACACTATGCCAGCTCTTTGATCCTTCAGCGTGGCACCTCTTGAGCTCCGTGGCCTCAGGGACTTTGCAATTCGACTGAACGAGTTCCACTCGGCCAGATGTAGATCGCCCGTCACTCCAGGTTTAATCAGAGATAAACCACAGCCAATTTTTTTACAAATCGCATGGAGTCCTCATCTGTCATTCCTCTGTTGTGTCTCGTGATTGTTCTTATCATTCCAGATAGTTGTGTTACCTGGTTCTGTAGGATTTGGATGCTATGTTTTGCTTTTCGTTTCCTCTGCAGCCACAAGCCTAACACCCACATATTATCCACCACTCGCCCCTCGTGCCCATCAAGTAGCACACTAATGTGCGTGTCATCCTTGTAGCACATGCCCTTAACTCTCAGGTGCTCTGACTTTTCAGAACCACACTTTAACCTTGCCTCTTTCGTACTTCCCCACGCACGAGGCCGCATGCTGAAGTTCTTTTCTCCTTTTCGCCTAGGGATCGTTGGGAGGCCCCGATCGTTATATCATCCGTGTATGGCGAATGCCCAACTCCCGGGGTTTGGTTTAGGCTTTCCGCTAAACCAATCATGGTTATGTTACATAAAAGCAGGAAGACTATCTATCCTTGAGGAGTTCCTTTGTTTGGCATTTGTATCACGTCTTATCGTGATTCACCGAAACTGATTGTGGCGGTACGATATGTAAGAAAGTCTTTCACGTAGTTGGCGATGCGGTTACCGCAGTTCAATTGGTTCAGGCCTTCCATGATGAATGCGTGCAAAATACTATCCACCGCACACTTCAGGTGGAGTGCGAGAATCAACCGCTCCTCTGTCAATTTTATATTTCTTAGAACCTTTTTCTCTTAGCAGAAGAAAAATGTCCTGCTTGGATACGGCTCTTCTGAACCAGAGTAACGTAAGAGGTATTAGGCCTTGTTCCTCAATTTCGTTTTGCAGCCAGGTTTATAAGACTCTTTCGAAAAGCTTACCTACGCAAGATGTCGGTGATATTGGCCTGAGAGCCTTATTGCTAGGCTTCTTACTGGAATTCAGGATGAGGAAAATCTCCGCGTGTTTCCACGATGGGGTTTTCGTTGACGTACATTGTTATGTGCTCGATTTGCTGTTTGCTGGAGCTCATGAGTATCGTGTTCATGATTTTGTCTCCCCCAGCTGTGGTGTTCTTGAATGAGGCTCTTGCCGCAGCGTAGATCTCGTACGCCTCAATCGGTGCGTAGAGATCATTGCGCTGACCGTAGAATGGTTCACTACAACTCGGCGCATGTTCACTACAACTCGGCGCATGCTATGCGCCAATGTAGCCCTCTGTGATTTTTCAATTAGCTCCGGGCCAATGCTTTCGAAGGACTAGGCAATTATGTCGAGTGTTCCGTTATTTTCGGTGAAGGTGTAGGTGAGGTAGATGTTGTTGCTGGCTTCCGGTAGAATTAGCGTTACATATGTTCCTCCGGCTATTGCTCCACTGTAACGACACTTAGATGCCGGTAAATTCGTCAGTATTCAACACAGACCTTTGAACTCGTAGATCTATGTTTTCATGCGCGATATCCCCACATTAACCATCAACGGCTGTTGTCACCATGTGGAGTCTTGGTCAGACTCTCGAGAAAATTTTAGAAGAAGGCGGGAAGCCTCCTTTCTGTATGAGTGGTACGTGTCCGCGCGGGTAAACAAGGTCTTGAAATGAAACATGTGGCGCTGCTGCGCTCTTGAGGGAAGCGAATAGGATAAGCTTTAACGCGTTGAAATCTGGGCAGCGCATCAGCTAATGTTCTACATGACCGCACACACCCCATGAAGAATGCAGCCCCTATTTTTAACCAAGTATTGCACTGTTTCTGGGGAAAAGTATATGAACCTCATATCTGGGATTCCAGCAAGTAAAGGGAATTATTGACGGAGCTGTTATGTAGCCAAGCCAAACTTGCGTGAAATGAAGCGATGACCAAGTACTATACGAAAGTAATAATTTCAGAGAGTACGTGAATATGCAAAGATCATATGGCTATTTGCTATGAATACCCACACTGGGAGGCTTGATAGATGCATTAGGTTTAACAACCTCGAAATTTAAACAGAAATTCTTTATTTGCCATCTGGCGAAAGAATTTTCAATGGCGGAATCTAGAAAAAAAAGGCTGCTTTTGTACAACCTGACATTTTTACTGCCCCCCATTTCGGCAGGTGTGTAGCATGTCATATGCATAGGCATATACATACATATATGTCACTCAGATATTCCTAAGAACATTCACAGAAGATAGGTACAAACACCGAAAACATACAGCGAAGGTTATTTCATTGTGCCGGCACACGACATAAGCCAGGGTTCTCTATATTATGAATTAGAAAGGTCAAAGTGTATCGAAATGTAATCTTTTGCGAGTAGCGGTAGTATGTATTGAAGGGATTGTTTACTAAGGCTTAATTGTGGATTTCATAAACCGGTTTTCAATCTCTCCTGCGGTACTCTGGAGCTTTCTCTTGGAGTTGGACCATATTACGTAGATTTCTTTTATACCTATAGATTTTCAATTTTTATATCCGATTCAGGCGCTATCAGTGAAGTTTGTGACCTGAAATCACACCAAAGCTACTAAATAAAGTAAAAAACACCATAGTAGAATTCAAAACAAAGCAATGTGACTATTGTTTGATACCGACGGAATTATCTGTATGCTAAATGAGAATTAATTCGATTGAAACCAAGAAGTTGGTAAATTATAATCATTAATCATTACTCTCTAAATGCCTCAACTAGTCGAGTACTCATTTCGCATAGCTAGCTTTCAGACCATTAAAATCTACCAGCAAGCCTCGAAGCAGAAATAAAAAAAAGCCGCAAGGACAGCTAAAGCGAGCTTGATTGGAAGATCGTGGCACCGGTCTTGGAAGAGACATAAGTGCTCTGGTGAGGTGAATTACTCATAGCATTTACGTGCCAAGGAATCCGTGTGTTCTGTGAGACATGCCACACTGTATCGTTCCGAATGCATTTCGACCATCTGGTCTTATATGCGGTGCACCAAAGTTGCATGACAGCTGGGTATTTGCATTTTTATTTCACCGCAACGCAACATCAAGAATGGGATTGAGCTCGCTGCCTGAGACGCTGGAGCTCGAATTTATGGCCATTGAACCGCAGCGGACGGTTGAACGGCAAAAAAATATCAAAAGCTTTAGGAATTTAATTGCCAGCTTATTCGGAAAGCGTCAAGATTTGTCGCGAGAACAAAGAGGAAAAAGAAACGTAGCCACCAATGAAAAACACATTAGGGAGAACGAAACTGACAGGGGAAAAATGTTAAAAGGTTCGGTTGAGCTTCAAGGCTAAATAAAAATTTAATGCAGATGCTGGATGTAAGAAGTGCGCAAGAAAAAAAGCACGACTGCGTTAGGATAATTTTGCAATCACTATAACGTTTGTAAAGAGCGTATGAAGTCGTCGCACTTCGTATTCGAGATGCAAAAAAAAGAGCAGAGTTTTGAGGGCGAGGACTCTCACAATATTCGAGAGAATGGCCAAGCTATTTAAACGTATAGTGGCTGGGCATTGATTTGCACCATTTATAAACAGGCAATGCCTTTACGAAGAAATTACCTCTCAAAACTCTCAACTTAAAGGTAGCTGGATATTTTCAACTAAGCGACAGAGCATTCGGCAGACTTCGTACTATATTCTGTGCGCATCAGTGCCTGATGCTTGATATGTAGAGCGCTAAGGCTAGAACGAGTATTACGACACTCGTCTGATCCGTGCTACTTGCGGCGCCTCAAGACAGCGCGAACTGTAGAATGCTGGCCCAACAACCCCGCAGAAAGGGTAGCAATTCGCGTTCGTGAAGAAACGTAGCACTCTAAGTCCTGTATCCTCGGTTCCGCCCGGGTCTTTTTAGTTTGCCGTGTTAACGCAGCAGAAAAAACGCTTTATTTACTGAAGACTTTTCGCTGTAATTCTATACTGCTAGTCTGCGTTCCATGCCAAGTGGAAATCACGCGCTGGTTGTTTTTATTAAGTGCAGCCACCTCGTTCTTTTCGTGGATGGTCGTCGGTTTTCTATTTGAACTGTTGTTCAAGCATGAGCCTGTTCAAGAGATTAATTTCTCAATAGCGTTGTTTGAACTGTTTGAACAGTCAAGCCTAATGAACGCGATAGCCAAAAGGAAGCTAACTTAAAGATGGGGCAGGTACTACCAGACGCGACAGCCTATTCCGAACGCACTCTGGGCTCTTTTTCTACAGAGTTTATCCGCCTGCATGCCTTCCCTCGCGGGTCATTCACTCATCCATCGAGAGTTAGGGAGTTATGGCGCCTTTCCTTCATAACTCCTTGCAATGGGTTGTTGTTGGCCCCGTTCAAATTAAAGCCACAAATAACAGGCGCTTAAGACAAACCGTGCCGCAGGCCAGTTTCTTGCTTGAAAAACGGAATATAGAACTCGCTGCCTTAAAAGTGCTGTCTAATAGTCAAGCTGTGGGCCAAATTCAAGTGTCTCGTGGTTGGGTCAACCTCCTGCAGCAGCGATCTGGAAGTCAGCGCCTTTTATACGCCACCCAGATATCGATAAGTGGCGATCATCATTCCCGTGAACATGGCAGCGTAGATCTTGATGCTGCCAGATCTCTCTACTGGAAACTGACACGCATGGCACAACTGCGCTTCGCGTACACTACGTAAAAGAAACGCCCTCGTGTAGTCTGCTATAGTCGGGTTTGTCCGGCCCGCATGCTTCGTTGGTACCAGCAAAGATACCTTAGTTTTGCGATTACGATTCCAAAATCAAGGCTCAACTACTGCACGGTTCTTGCTGCTCATCTTTTAACAAATGTTGCACCTTCCTTCCTAGGTCAGCACCACCACTGCGGGGGTAAGGGCTTCATGTACGTCAAACCTGAAGTGAAGTTTTGGTTCCAAGTTACGGCAAGAATCGAAATCGGCAATGGAAACTGTTTCTGAAGGTTGGGCTCTGCGACGCTGGCGATTAAATTGGCTATTTTAAGTAACGCTTGAAAAATTCCGCATAACCATAGTTGTTTCCCTTTTTAGCCGATAAATATTCCCCTGGCTCACGGTGGTGAGCGGTCATATTCATGATCTCACTCGTATTGCTTTCGTGTTTCGTGCAATCATGTTTAAAGAGCTGGCCTTGAGCAAGCTAGCGCTGTGGCGCTGCAAACATTCAGTTGTTACTTGCACTGTAGTATACGGCGCTAGATCTACTAGCTGCGTTTCCGTGGCTATAACTTTGACATGAAGACAGTAATGTACGGTGCTTGGATCGCAGCTTAAGGGACACTGAGGAGAACGCTATAATTTTTTTTGTTAATAATATAATATAATTGGTTTTTTGAGGGAAAGGAAATGGCGCAGTATCTGTCTCATATATCGTTGGACACCTGAACCACGCTGTAAGGGAATGAATAAAGGAGGGAGTGAAAGAAGAAGAATAGGTGCCGTAGTGGAGGGCTCCGGAGTAATTTCGACCACCTGGGGATATGTAATAAAACCCCAGAGTTCGGCATATTGTGGCTTTGTTGCCGTTTGTCCGGCAGCGAAAGATGCATTTAGTGCTAAAAGTTTTGGATTCTAATTTGAAAAACTTTTTCCTGCCGCTATGATTTGAAACCGGCGCTCTCTGATGACGAAATAGGAAAAGAGTGACGTAAAGCGACGGAAACGGAAACGAGGACTCCGTGATTGCTGCCATCGAGCGCTGCGCTCTCGCCTAGCAGCAGCCGAAATGAATACTGCCTGCCGGACACTGAAGGCCTCTATTAGGCGTCGTCGCTTCGTTTACGGCTGCGCAAACGTTACGATGGATCCCGCTCCCGATTCCGACAAGGAAGTTTTCGCAAACAACTGCGGCCTGCATTCAGCGACCTCAACCCCACACAGCGTGCGATGCTTTTGAGGGCTCAGGCGGCGGGTCTGCCAAGAAAGACCGAGCGCCGAGGAGTCAGCAGCGTCGCTGCCACCGCCGAGCTCCCGTCACGACTGATGTGCGGGCTTATTACAATTATGTTATAACTGTTCAGGTAGGGCCACTAACGCAGCTCAGCGTCTTGATACGTTGACGAAGCGAACACGCCGAGAGGTGCGTTTGCAAACATAGAGGCACGTTGAACATTGGCTATACACAGCTCTTTTTTCCTTGTCGCAGTTGCGTGCCGTTGCACGCACTTCGTCCGAGGAGCACTTAGAGAGGCATTGGGAGGTCCTCTGTTGCTCCGCCTTTGTAAATCGGGTCGCATAACAAAACCATGCGGGCACGCAGAACGCATAGCCGGGAAGTACACCAAAACATACCGAAAATCAGCTGGCCTCCTGTTGCGCCACCTATTGCAGGTTTTCACTGACTTCAACATACAGGTTGTATTTTTTCCGTCTTCATCGTGTGATAAAAGTGCTCTAGTGCTTTAAAAGCCAAAATTATATACATTAATATCGATCAAACACGTAACCTTCTTGCACGTTCGTCAGCTTGAGTGATCTGCGGCCCCTTTTATCGTATTTACTCATCACGCTTGCACTTGCGAGATTGGCCGATGGCTGCGATACCTGTATTTTAGTTCTTGCTCTTTTCTAACTTTCAAGACCTTTATTTTCGGAAAGAGTGGTGTTTTTGTATTTAGAGCTGGTATTCTACCGATACTAGCCAACTTCAATTTCTCCTCAGTGTCCCTTTTATCTGGGCTTTTCAATGTGAACTTTGAACACAGACAAGTTCACTTTCCAATTTCGACTCGTGCGGTCATTTATTGATTTGGTCCGAAGCAGATGTAGAAGACGCACTGTTAGCACGCGCCATTAACAAACGGAAAGCAGGCGTATTGTCCAACCGTTTGCAAGCTGTAATACATGTATAGTTTTTATTTTTCGTTCTACGTGATAGGTTGTTCGTGCTTACCAATGCAAAAGAATAGCTAGAGTGAATAACACACCTCTGAATTTAGCTTTCCTGGACATAAGCGGTACATATGAGTATGTGAACAGGGAACTCCTGTGGAACATGCTGAAAGATGGAGGTATTGGTGATGAGGTAATTGATTTCCATCAGAAAATATACCTGTATAATAGAGTTGAAATTTCTCGGGAAGATATAAGAACTACTACTAGTGTCTAGGTACGTAAAGGATTAAGGCCGGGTTGTCCTCTATCACTGCTGCTGTTGGTGCTTTATATGGTATATATGAAAAGAAGGCTACAAGAAAGTTTTGTACGTTTTAATCTGTCGTACACATTAGGTGGAAAGGTCGTAGAGGAGTGGCTCCACTGCTTAGGCATGCGAACGATATTGTACTATTAGCAGATAGCCAGGAAGATTTGCAAACTCTGGTTAATTCTTTTGGTGACAAAAGGTGACATTGAAGGCTTCACTTTTAGCGCAATTTTGTCAGGTCTTGTGATGTTGAGCGAATCAAGTGATCAGGTGGTTACAATACAAGGCCATGAAATACTCAGAATGGCATAATAAAAATATCTTAGTATATGGGTAAACGCAGGACAGATACGCATAAAAAATCACGAACAGGCTGTTAGGACGAAAGGGCGAAGGGCTGCCATGATAATTAAACAGGACGTTATGGAGGTACAATTGGTATGAAGTACCGAAAGGAATTTGGAAAGCGATAATGGTGCCACTATTTACTTTCGAGAACACCGTTATGTGCCTAAGAGTGGAAGTTTCGTCGATACAACAATAAATCAGGGACCTGCTGGAAGATTAACCACTAGGAGTCCACGGAAAAACCACAAACGATGCAGTACACGGATATTTGGGCTGGGCATCGTTCGTAGCATGGCAAGCTCAGATTAAAATAGTGTATTAAGAAAGCCTGGGGAAATTGGATGATAACACGTGGTCAGCTAAGGTATTTAAATTTTTTTGTAAAAAGAGCGTTGACTCACAGTGGCTGAAAGGAATAGGAATCTAACCACTAAGGATGCAGGAAACAAGGACGGAGGAACAAAGATGTTAAAGCGGCAGGTGAAAACTGTAGGAGATAAAAACTGGATTAATTAAATGGAAAAGAAGTGGACTGTAAGAATATATCGAAATTGGAAAAAGCAAATTAGGAAGCAATCGTTCTACGATAAATTAAGAGCCGCCGCCCCCTACCATTTTAAGCTACATCAGGGTGTCTTAGAAAGAGAAGCTACAAAAACAACCTTAACCAAGAAGATGACACACGTGCTGAGGGTGGTAAATCTGCATAAACAATTGAGCATCTTATACCAGAATGTGGTGATATCCATCATGCAGGCACAGTCACTCTTACTGAGGCTCCAGGGTTTAGAGTTAACAATGCTCATGTGAATGAATCTTCGAGAGAAGTCAGCAAAAAGCGATGGAAAGAATGGTGAGTCAAAAGCAGAGAGGTGACATAAGATTGGAAGTTCAGAATTAAAAAATGTATTTAAAGAAAATGGCGAATTTAGAAACCGATGTATTGCACCGTTACATACCTTCGATTCAATCTCTGAGTAAGTCCGTTCCGAAACGTGGCTGGTCCCTGTGTCTACATTTCGAAGGCGTACGGATGGTTGCGCCATGTGGAAGGGGCGCCGTTTGTCGTCGACATGTTCCTAACAATTTGCTTGTTTTAGATCTTAATGTATATCTCAGAATATTGCAGTTATCACATTCTTTTTCTGCACGTGTTTCACTGAATTTGTTGGCATGTGACTAATGCCTTTACAAACATCGGTAATTTTTGCGTTATGGTCCGTGAGTCAGGCCCCATTTTGCAGACCACCAAAATTCAGAGCATGAGACCGCCATATTTCAATACATGGATGGACCCGGTGAGAACCTTCACGCCGAGCTGCAGGCGCACAGGCCAACCGAAAAGCTAACTGCGCGCCGATATAGTGTATGTTCCTCTCCACAGGTGCAGCAGCTGTCGTGCTCCCTGAGCAAACCCGACGGCAGGGGAACGAAAATTCACTTCATAAGCCTTTCAAAGAGACGAAAGCCGCTTAATCATCTTGATGTGGTGATGTGCGGAAGATCGCTAAGAGTGTGCACAGTGCTGGGCTAGTTGGTGGCTTTAGACGTAGTGAAATATGATATGAGCGCGAAAAGACAAAGGATGAAAGAAGAGTAGACACCACAGCGCTGGTGTCCCAATAGCCCCTCGCGCTGTTACCATGTTTTGTAAAAAGGAATACCCCATGGCCGTAGAATGTAACCAAACATTTGATTCTCTAGACAATATCTGTGTGCAGAGAGCAAGTGATAAATGTGGTATGAGTTACCAGGGTGCAGACTCAGCTGCATGAACCTTGAGTTTAACAGCAATGGCCGTTATTATCGGTGAAGGCACCGGCTCACATCTGACGCTTGGAAGGACAATAGGCGTGACGCGGAAAGAATGAACGAGCAGGCGCTGCGACTAGACAGCGAAAACGCAAGGAGAGGTGACGTTGCGGAGGGGAAAATTGATGGATGCAGAAAGGCGAGCACTGCAACCACCGGCATGTTTTCCAGGTTGAACTACATTCCGCCAACATGGGAACTTTAGACCTCTCGGCAACAGCAATTTTATCCTCAATACTTGGCTGCGTTTCCGCTACTTTTCAAGCATACTTCAAGGGTGATCTAAATAAAAAATCATTTTTCTTTTCGCCAATGAATGGAGAAGGCTTTCGCTTAAGTTCAAAAAAAAAATTTGCATGCGAAGATAAGGAGTTCACAATTATCTGCCATTCACAAATTACCTGGAGTAGTGTTCCAAACCTAACAAAATATTTCTCACTCCTTTATTCTGTTAATTTTCTCCCGAATTGCTGTCCCAAGTATTTATCCAAGATACCCATCTCTACGCCAGATAAGGGTGCCTACACCAGGGCATCGCTTTTTTACAAGCGGAGTACCTTAACGAGGCGGTCTCGAACCATCAATCTCATAAGCCGGTTGCCACTTCAATCAAATGCAGTCGCAAGCAATGCTTCGGAGATTTAGGAGTTGATCAAAATCGCTAATGTCGCTTAAGAGTTTAGCAGCCCTTCAAACTTTGCTCTGCGTCTTCGTACACAACTCCAAATGCACTGGTGGCAACAGATTACTATCTATTTCAGTAACATGCTACCTTAACAGTCAGATATCCTCTGGACATGTGGCTATTTTATCTGAAGTCACTGAATACGACGAATAAAAGTTGCCCGGTTAGGATTCGACGCCCACACGAAGTAACTGGAGCATTCGAACACATTCGCTCATACTGTTCAATGAAGTTGGGGTGATGGCAGCAGGGCTAGGAAACGATTAAGTAAAAAATGTTTACAAGAACTTGCAGGCAGAATCAAACATGTGCGCAAGTCATGCCGTTGTAAACGCTGCCTGCATGTCACTGATGCCTAAGGCATTCTAAGCGCCGTGTATATTCACAGATGGCGATGTATCCGCGATCCGGATACATTTGGCATCAAGGTAAAGACCGCGGCAGACGCCGCGATCCGGATACATTTGGCATCAAGGTAAAGGACGTGGCAGACGGCGCGATGCGGATAAATTTGGCATCAAGGTAAAGACCGCGGCAGACGCCGCGATGCGGATACATTTGGCATCAAGGTGAAGACCGCGGCAGACGCCGCAACGCGGATACATTTGGCATCAAGGTAAAGAAAGTGGCAGACGCCGCTATGCGGGTACATTCGGCATCATGGTAAAGACCGTGGCAGACGCCGCGATGCGGATACATTTGGCATCAAGGTAAAGACCGCGACAGACGCCGCCATGCGGATACATTTGGCATCAAGGTGAAGACCGCGGCAGACGCCGCAATGCGGATACATTTGGCATCAAGGTAAATAACGTGGCAGACACCGCTATGCGGGTACATTTGGCATCAAGGTAAAGACCATGGCAGACGCTGGGATGCGGATACATTTGGCTACAAGGTACAGACCGTGGCAGACGCCAGCAGCAAAACAGTCTGCGGATCTAATGAAAGTGGTCCGCGTGCCGTGCTGTTTCGTACGCTTGTCCCATGCAATCCGTAACTACTCACCGGCGTCCTCGCGTCGGCAATACAACTCTTTTCCACTGCCTGTAGGCTCATCGATTGACCCATTCACGTTCGACCCGCCAAAAAGTTCTAAGAGCAGGGTGGTAAAATTTCAATGGACTACCGACAAGTAAGGTTATTTATCACTTATGGCCCAGCCTGCAGTACTTATCTGTACTAGATGTTTCGTTGAAGATTTTGTAATTTTAAAATATGGCTTTTGGGGTAAAAATATGACTTTTGCGGCTCCGCATTAGCAGTGTTGGCGGACACCGGAAGCCGGGTGAGTTTTCTTAAGCATTAAGATAGTTAACTCATTTCTGATAATTAACTTTTTAACTATCACAGCTAATCAACTGGTTGCAATTGGAGATTTTTAGCCGGTCGTTAGTAATAGCCATATCAGTTTTAGAATTCCGAAAACGCGATTACCCTCGCCACCGAGGCTCGACAAAATATGACTACATCGTGCCAAAGTGCATGTGCTTTCGAAAAGCATGCAGGCAAAGCAACCTTTCTAGTCACGTAAATTGTAAAAAAAAAAAACAAATATTGTTGAGCCAGAGCGCCGGGGGTAATCGCTATGACTCGACATAATAGGGTAAATTCTAAAACTAATACGGCTATTCCTTACGAACGGCTTACGAACGGGCACAAGTTGGATATCATGAATTTCCAAAGGTGCAAGCACGGGAGGGTGGAATTGGAAGCAAACCTTGGTCGGTCTTGATTGCTTCCATGTTTGTGGGTTGCATCGTCCAGTTGCTAACGGAATGCGACATATTTAAAGTTGTCTTTTAAAGTACTTCCCTTTCCATCTTGATAGCGCAAACTCTGCCTATGGGCATCAGGGCACAGCTCTTACCGCCGTTGGAGCCGGAACTGCCGTACTCGTCCACGGACAACAGGCTGCAGGCAGAAGGCTGATTCGCTTTCCCACTGTCGGGCATGCTCGGAACATCAAGTGCACTCGTGCATTTTTGCCTCACTTTGTGCTGGAGCTCTATTCTTTAAGTAAAATGTTGGCCAGTTGGAAGAGCCTCCTATTGAGCGCCAGAATGGCGGCCCCACTGACGGAAACTCCTTATACGAGTACTGCTGATGGAAGAGGACACGAATCGCTGGGATGCCGGTGAAACGTCCAGCACCAGTGCGTACCAATCTTGACGGTATAAACGACCTCCTGGAACAGCGGCCCGCAGGATACATGTGAAGTTTTATTTTCAAAAAAGACAAATGTCAGTCCTCTAACTGAAAACTCATTTTAATTTATTGTAGCACCACTATGGGAAAGAGAAGCAAGTTACATGGAAAAAAAGCAGAACGAAGACAACAGGATAACTGTCTCGCGCGCTCAGCATCCATCTAGTGACATAAGGCGTTCGCAGAAAGGCATAATAGATGTGCAATTAGATATACGATTATTTGAGAGACTCTCCGATTAAACATCCCATTAGCTAGTATCCAACCCGGTTTCAAAATAACTCATGGTGTCAGTGTCATCACGTGCATCGTAGACACACCCTGACACTTACAATCTCTGATTCTCTGTACTGCATGGCGAAATAAACTGCAGTGATGGAAGTAAGGCACTGATCGTTTTCTGCAATTAAAAAGCGCTGTCCGTGCTGCGCCCGGGAGAGACGCGGGCGCAATCTCATCGATGGGGCGTCAGTCTACTATAGTTGTAAAGCACTGCCCATGCAGCAACCTTGGAATGCGATGTTTGAAACATGTTATTCTAGCAGCAGCACAATATTCGAAATAGATGGCTACGAGAATTTTTCTCTAAAAAGACCAAGTGCAACGATCTTTTAGTTTGGCTCGAACGCCTCTTAATGGGCTGGTTATTTCATAAAGCTAATTGTGACAAAAAGCTCAAAAGATCAAAAATATTGCACTAAGAAGCGTTCAAGAGCTCTGTGGCTGGCGACGCGTGCACCTGGCGGAGCGTCCCGCAGATAGGGAGCTTAGTGAGTAGGACATATAGGTACGTGAAATTGATGGCCCTCATCAAGCCGGGCCTACTGGGAGTGAACGTGTTGCGGACGTCGTGATTTGAAAGGCTGGAGGCTCAAATGCGGCTTGGCTGTCCTTTGTAGGTACTGCTGTGAACTTTTTCAAAATTTCAGTTGAGACTCCCATGCTGAAAAGGTATGCGGTAGTCTCGGGCACGAAAGCGCGCGCCGCACACGAGCGCAGAAGCATCATGTGTTCCCGAAGCTCGGCATACAGCGAAGGGGGACGGGGAGGGACGGTTCTTGCCTCGTTCAGTCAGAATGAATCAGAAGTCCCTATCGCCCCTGGAGATTCCAGCAGAAAAACAGTTTTCACAGAAGCTACACTAGCAACCAGTAGTTTCATCCCTCGTCGATGACAGGCGGATGAAACAAGACGAATCCAAAGAAAAAAGTAGGCGAACACTTCATTATTATTGCTTGTGAGAATAGGCTAGCATAGCGTTTCCGTGGGGCTCCAACTGTTCTGCCAATGTACCACACGACCCTTAAAGGCGAGGTCTACGTATTGGTGCCCTCTTCTCGTGCGGGGATATTCTGCAGCGCACAACGGCCATGCTTCTGAGCCCTTGCCAACGGAGAGCTTGGCATTTCCGCAAATGGCCAAGCGAAGCTGCCAACTACCGCCTTGCCCGCTGGAAGCCTCCGCTGATAACGCGGTGCCTGACGTCACGTCACTCTCATCCAATGGGAATTAAGTTATGGAGAAGGAGGGGATTACTCCCTGATGATCCTTCTATTTATATCGCAATAATAAATTATGGAGGGCACTTAAGACTACTTACGTGCTCTGAATGTGAAACACTGTCATCGTGAGCTCTGTTGCGTTGTTCATTAAAGATTTCTTCCTCTCTATATGACACACCCACTCATCAGCATACATTCGTAAGGAAACGGATAGACTATACGTTCACCTTTATTCGCCATGAAGTAAGACAATTTTGCAGCCTTTTGGAGCCCTTGCAAAAGACCTTGAAGAAAGGAATTTTTTTGACTTCTCATACCACACGAAACCTCACCGGAGTGAAGTACGTTGGGGAATTTCTTGATAAGTTTTTTTTCTGATTGTAGTACACAGCTTATGAAAAACTAGAATCATGGACCGGGATTCTGAATTAGTTGCTTGGATAAGATTTAATTTCTGCCAAAAGATTGTTCATCCGAGGGAAGTGTATGATGAACAGACAGACTTATAACCGGAGTGGCACTCCCCCTTGGTAATGTGCTTAACCTTGCCTCCCGTCTTGTGCTCTGTTCCTCTGTATTTTTTACGTATTTCGTGATGTTTCTTAATAGCTTGGTAAATATTTCATGTAAATAGGACATAATTGCAGTGCACTATATATCAAATATAAAAAAAAAACGTTCTGTGCCTAGTTGGTTGCGTGCTCGCGTCCCAATCTGAAGGTCCTTGCTTCAATTCCTCGTTCCTTCGAAAGTAATTTAATTCTTTCTTTTTCGCTGTGTACGTCGACTTGTCCACTCCTGCCGTCATGCGAGGGCTTGGTGACGACTTCAATAAGGAATTTCGTGCCATGGAAGGCAGGGGACGCCGGCTCTTGTGCTAATGGGACATATATAGCTTTCGCAATAAAGCAACATTTAGTCGAGTTTCAAAACAATTCGCTGCTCGAATAGAAAAGCATAAAGAGACGCACAATTGGGCTTTAGAATAGATAGGTCTCCTGAAGTGTCTCTCTTGACGTTAAAAGAACGTGTAAAAGTTTAACAAACAACAACATCGCAGCTGCTTGCTTTTACAATAGAATTCAGTGTAAGTCTTCCATGCAGACGTTTCCGGGCAATCGTCCGCTCTGTACACCTGGCTGCAGCTTGGAGCGCTGTCGTTAGCATGCTATTTCTGTCGGTGGTTTAGTTGTGCAGCAAGGCTGACTTTCAACTAAACTACATTAACTTATTTACGCGTGTAGTGCGGAGAAATCCACCTCCGGAATACCAAAGCGTAATCGTCGGGAACGGCGAAAAGAGCACGCGTACAGGCCAGTTTTTTTTATCTTTTTCTGTTCCCTTTGTCTTTTATCGGCACTCTCTACCATATTTCTTTCTCTTTCCATAAAGCGTGGGTTACCTGTAAATCGCTATCAGCTCAACCTCTTATGCATTGAATGTGTTTAGCTCTCATTCTAGGCAAGTCTAGGAAAACACTATGATTTCAATTTTCGCCTTTGCACGAGCTAGAATAGTGATACACCTTTCTTGCTCACGCAATGCTGAAAACTGAAAGGGAGTCTATAGAAGCTTACGATCTCGATAACATGCCCGAGAAGAAAATATTGCCAGCACTGAATTCGTTGATATTTTGAGAAGAAAAAATGAGTGGCTGGGAGTAGCGTGCTGATCAGGGGAGAAGAGCGCACTATTGTTAATTTGCTTGCAGGATATCAGATTTGCATTGCAACCTTATATTTCGTTGTCGTGCCTACGTTGGTATATAAAAACGAGCTTCTTTTTCCAACCAGAGAAAAGAGTCATGAGTGCTTGGTTCGTCTGTACAATCTTTGCTGCGTGTGGATTATCGTCTCGTGGTAACCAGTCCAGCCCATTTGCCTGCACAGTTAGCAACCAACCAGCCACCGTTCTTTCATCCTTACCTTGGTCAGCCGGGTCGGGCTAGGTTTCCTAAAATACCGAATCTTCAAGTTGTTTCAGAGGCTCTTCTAGGAAGAAGGCAACAGCAAAAAATTGTTGTGTTTGTATAAAACCATCTTTAAAATTTTCATGGCGCATAGGATGGTTATTTTCACGCACCTTCTCCTAAACCCATACTGGTGAATGTCAATGTTACGAAACTTTCGAATTATTTCGCAAGTGGATTTACGTAAAAGGATTTAATGACATTTTTTTCGCCCTGCCCTCGCACTACAGCGTACCGTGTATCACACTGCTTCTGAAATCACATCGATTCCATCATATCAACTGAACATAAAAGGGAGCGTCACTGCATAGCAGAAGATGACGAAATGTCTCTCTACTCTGAAAGCACCGCCCTGTTATTATGAATATCTCACCAGAAACAAGAACTATATATGCCTTCCCAAATTTTCGTGGTATTGAGCGAGTGAAATTCCGTGTCTCGAATTAGCCAGATTTAACACAGATCGCCCATTAAACTGCAGTTCAGTCCCGAGCAATCGACCGCAATATGGCGCAAGCAGCCGTTGTCTCAGATTCTTGGGTACGTGGCCACTTCGACGACCGAATTTTAACCAAGCTCAAATGATATGGAATTCACGAACAGGGCATCAATTTCCTGGACTGATACCTTAAAAATAGGGTGCACTTCGTGCGCTTAAACAATAAAAATTCATCGTTTTTACCAATAAAATACGGTGTACCACTCGGCAGCGTACTAGGCCCGCTGTGTTTTCACTGCCTACATAAAGGACATTATAGATGTAGACAAGTCAATGCAATAATCTTTATACTGATGATAGCACTCTCATTATTCCTGATTCAAACAACGATAACTGAATTCTGAAGGGCGAAGAAGTTTTTCTTAGACCATCTGAATAGTCAAAAGTGAACCAAATTCAGATACATAATTTTGAAGCTAATGAAACAAGTTTTCGAGCTAATAAAAAAAAAACATTTTGTTTCTATTGGCATCCGACAGAATGGAAATATAAGCTACTGACAGCAACAAAATCCTTCGTGTATACTTCTCTTCTTACTTACACTGGGACACTCTTGTTAGCTGTTTATGTATAGATATGGACACAGTTTGCAGAATGCTCGCTGGAAGGAGTGTTTTTACGGTCAGGAAAGCAGATCAACGAAAGAGAGAGAGAGAGGGTTTATTGATAGGAAAAGCAGAGAGGTTGGCCTGAAAAATAAATATCTGGCCTGCTACTCTACTCTGGGGAACGGGAAGAGGAGATAAAAGAAGGTCACAATGGGGGACGATGATGATGGGAGGAGGCAGATGAAAAACTAGTTTAAAAAAAAAAGCACACTTTCTGACATCACAAACGCGAGACAAGGTCCGTGTCGCTCAAGAAGCGTGAGAGCGCTCGCGTTGCCTTTACAGTTCTAAAACTATCTGGCCAAGCGCCGAGGATCACATCCTCAGAGAGGAGCGATGTGTCCATAGGCTTCAGAGCAGATGCGAGTATGAGTCTTTCACGTGCATACGCTGGACACGCCACTAAAACATGTTCTATAGTCTCTAGCACGCCACATGTGGTACATTCCGGGGAGTCCGCTTGTCCTATGAAGTGCAAGTATTTGCGCGTGAATGCCACGTTTAAACGTAGTCTACGGATAACGCATGCAATAGGGCGAGGTATTCCGCGAGGAACTGAGAAGGTCATCGTCGGATCTAGCCGTTTAAGGCGGATGTGGCGGGTGTCTGGCAGGGCCCAGTACCTAGCCGTCGCCCTCCTCATCAATTCCGAAAGGAGACAAGTTGTGTCCACTATAGAGAACGGTACAGCTGTACGCAGGGCACTGCTGAAGGCGCTCCTTGCTTCAGCGGCGGCGGTCTCATTTCCATCGAGACCGCAGTGTCCAGGGATCCACTGAAACACTATACGGTGGCCGTTTCCCTGAGCAAATGATACGAGACTAATTATATCAAGAGCCAGAGCTTCGTAGGCTGTGTGGCGTAGGAAGCATCCTAAAATGTGTAGCGCAGGTTTACAGTCGGTGAAAATGCACCACTCCTGAGGCGGTTCTCCGCAGATGTGGCGAATCGATTCCCGAAGGCCCAGAAGCTCTCCAGCGGTTGAAGTAGACTTGTGTCCCAAAATGAATCTGCGGGTCGTCTGTTGTGCAGGGATTGGGAAAGCTGCTGTTGATGTATTTGGAGACGCAGATCCATCCGTGTAGACGTGCACACATTTGTGGTATTCTGACCAGATGTAGGCATGTGCGAGTTGCTTCAGTCCGCTAACCGTCATCGCAGACTTCTTTATTATGCCAGGGACATGCAGGCAGACTGAAGGCTGAGCCATTACCCATGGGGGCTGCAAGGAATGATGCGGCAGGGCATAGTCTGATGGCAATTCGGAGCGATGGAAGCGCAGTGCGCGTGCAAAACTGCTGTCCGGTCGCTCATCAAAAATCTTCGTCAGCGGGTGACAGCGGTGCCGTGTAAGCGCACGTAAATATAGACGAAGTGGTTCGTGTGACAGGTATACCGATATTGGCCCCGCACGAGATTCCTCAATCGTGCCTTTGTTCGAGGCATAACGTGTTAATCCGAGGCATATCTTGAGCGCCTGTGCTTGGACACTCTCTAATGTCCGCAAGCAGGAAATACTCATGTTAGAGAGTACAGGAAGGCTGTAACGAATGTAGCCAATAAAGAGGGTATAGTAAAGTTGAAGCAAGGAGCGCTCCGTTGGGCCCAATTTAATGCCTGCCACAAAGCGAAGCACATGGCAAAAAAGAGTGAGTCTTTTCTTTAGCATATTTATATGTCTCGACCATGACAGATCGCGGTCAATGATAATGCCCAAAAATATGTGGTGGGAGACGTATGAATGCGACCACAGCACATTTTTCAGCTGCCAAGTGCAAACCCTGACGCCGTAGGTACCTTGAAGTAGATGACACGGCACGTTGTAATCTCGCACGCATTTGCGGACGTGTCGAACCCGACGCCCAGATGCAGATATCATCAGCATAGGCACTGATGTGAATGTTAGTGGGAAGTTCATTCACCAGTCCAATCAATGCCACGTTAAATAGGGTTGGGCTAAGAACTCCTCCCTGAGGAACTCCACGGCAAACCTGATGACGGGTAGTCTCCCCATCAGGCGTAGACATGTAAACAGACCGGCCGTTGAGGTAGCTCCCAATCCACGAATACATCCAGCCACCAACGCCAATGTCGTCAAGGGCATCAAGGATGGCTTCATGAAGTACATTATCGTAGGCCCCTTTGATGTCCAAGAAGACAGCAGCGACGATTCGGCGACTACGTTTTTCATGCTCCACTGTCGATATGAGGTCGATTACGCTGTCAATCGAAGAACGTCCCCTCCGGAGCCCGGTCATCATATCCGGATAGAGAGCATTCTGCTCTAAAACCCATTCGAGCCGCGCCAGCACCATTCGCTCCATAACTTTGCCGACGCAGCTTGCTAGTGCAACTGGCCGGTATGAGGTAAGCTCATAAGGAGGTTTGCCAGGCTTCAAAAGTGCAACCAGGCGGCTGATCTTCTAGTGTTCTGGAACGATTCCGGAAGCCCATGTATCATTGTAGTAACTGAGCAGCACAGTTCGGCCTTCCATGCCAAGGTGAGAGAGGGACGCGTACGAAATCCCGTCAGGACCAGGTGCAGATGGACGCCTACACGAGGAAAGAGCAGCTTCTAGTTCAGGCATCGTGAATAGCATGTCGTAGTGGTCATCTGGTGAAGGTGGTACAAAAGCCTCCAAACTGGTTGATGGTACCATAGTTGTGCCCACAACCATTTTGCAGAATTCTTCTGCTACCTCTACATTATTACGGCGTTGGTAAATAGACAGGGCATGGAAAGGATAGCGTTCCTGCGGGGGTGAACGCAAGCTCCTGGCTACATGCCAAATACGCGACAGTGGTTTGCGAGGGTCCAGCGATGAACAGAACTGCCTCCAACGTTGTCTCCCTAGTCTCGCTAGGTGGCGCTTTATTTGTCGTTGAGCTCGGCGACAAATGGCAAGATCATACGTGGATTTGGTCCTTCTGTATTTCCTTTCGGCGCGCCGACGGATTGCGCGTAGTCTTTCGAATTCCAGGTCAATAGTAGACCCTGGCGTAGGCGCACATATATACCGCGTGGTCTCACTGAGAGAGGACGTAATCAGGCCTTCTATTTTAGATGGTGTTGAGAGGTCCACACAGGAAATCTCCACGGACGACCTAAAGGCAGGCCAGTCTGTATATCGCACGCGAGACGGAGTAGTAGGTGCGTACCACTTGACGCAAACATACGTTGGAATGTGGTAACTCCCATGTGTTTCCACGTCACTGCACCAGCTGACGTAAAACTGCAGACTTGCTGAAACAAACGCCAGATCCAAGCAGCTGCTGTACGACGTGCCACGCAGAAACGTAGGTGAACCATCGTTGATATTGATGAAGTTCTGGGAGTGCATAAAGTCAAACAGGTTCCTGCCTCGGTTATTCATATCAGCACTGCCCCACTGAGGGTGATCAGCATTAAAATTGCCCACTATGATATGAGGAGCTGGACAACTCTGGATGGCTGAATATAGGTACGAAGTATCAATGGCATCTCTAGGTGGAATGTAGCAGCACGTATCCAGAAAGGCGGAAAGGCGACGGCATGTCGGGCTCACATATAACCAGCACAGGGAAGCGGTACTTGTGGACGCGTTGCCGGAAGTCACTCAGACGACCTCGTAGGCCTCGGGCATTCCATTGCACCACTAAACTACGGCGCACGTGCATTGACACAGATGAGGTGGGTTTTGGTTGTGCCATAATGAATTACTGCAACGCCGCCAAGAGCGGCTGAAATGCATCCAAAAACTGCGCAACAATATTTGCTTTTGGCGTGTTAATGCCTGAAAGCAGCACGTGCATTGACCACACAAGCTTTTTTAACATTATGCTCACATCCTGACCTTCGGGCTTGCCAACAGTGTCAGCTGGAGTGGCAACCGGTCTTGGTCTTGCCATGGCGATCTCCTTGGATGGCAGAGCAGGCCATTCAGCATCAGAGGAAGAAGATAACACAAACGCATCAGACTGAGCTACTGCGGTAACATGGGACACGGCCGCAGACGTCTTGTTATCGTTGTTAGGCTCATGCTGCTGTGCCGGCTGAGCGGATACTTCCTGCGACTGTGGTGCAGGTGGACTAGAATTGGGTGGAACCGGACGACGCCACCGGGAACGATGTTTGCGGCGCCGAATACGCGCCGCCGGTTCTTGGTGGGTCGAATTGTCCTTCACCATCTTTTTCAGGATGAGGGTTTCGTTTTGCAGCTTAGGGCAGTCCTGAGCTGTGGCTTCATGGGCACCCGAGCAGTTGGCGCACTTAATAGTCTCCGTCGTGCAGGTGTCATGCTGGTGCATCCCGCCGCATCGACGGCAGGATACCTCATTCTTGCAAACAGCACTCACATGACCTATCTTGTTGCACTTGTGGCACTGAACAGGTTTGGGAACATACAGGCGGACAGGATGCCTCACATAGCCCACCTTGACGTGGGATGGCAGAGCGTCAGTTTCAAAAACTAGTTTGACACACTTGGAGCGCCCGAAACGATGAATGTCAACAATCCGGGCCATAGATTTAATCAGCGACCAGAGGTCCTTGTCAGCTATCTCCGGGTCAACATCAGTGATAACTCCAGTGGTTGTCCGCTTCCCATAAGCAACGTAGGAGCGGACCGCCATGCCACCGAGGACGTTAGTTTCTTTCAGCTTGTCTACTGATGCCTGAGATGTAACATCTACTGTCAGGACATTCTTCCATGCATTAATTCAGACTTCGCAGACTTGTCCCGGAACAACCCGGTCGAAAAACTGGGTTAGCCGCTGTCTGTTAATGGTGTTCAGATTAGCCGTCTGCGTTGTAGGAACGAAGGCCACTGAGAAGACACCTGGCTGGTCAACATTCCTCGTAGGCAACTCACCCGCTGTCGATGTCCGGCGCAAC
>NC_135497.1:373731066-373743535 GCF_052857255.1 Amblyomma americanum | reverse complement strand
TGCTGCTTTGCTGCTGCTGCTTCTTGGCTGGCTGCTGCTGCTGCTGCTGGCTGCCTGCTGTGCTGCTGCTGCTGCTGCTGCGTGGCTGGCTGCTGCTGCTGCTGCGTGCTGCTTGCTGCTGCTGGCTGCTGCTGCTGCTGCTGCTGCTGCTGCTGCTGCTGCTGCTGCTGCTGCTGCTGCTGCTGCTGCTGCTGCTGCTGCTGCTGCTGCTGCTGCTGCTGCTGCTGCTGCTGCTGCTGCTGCTGCTGCTGCTGCTGCTGCTGCTGCTGCTGCTGCTGCTGCTGCTGCTGCTGCTGGCTGCTGCTGCTGCTGCTGCTGCTGCTGCTGCTTGCTGCTGCTGCTGCTGCTGCTGCTGCTGCTGCTGCTGCTGCTGCTGCTGCTGCTGCTGCTTGCTGCTGCTGCTGCTTGCTGCTGCTGCTGCTGCTGCTGCCTGCTGCTGCTGCTGCTGCTGCTGCTGCTGCTGCTGCTGCTGCTGCTGCTTTGCTGCTGCTTCTGGCTGCTGCTGCTGCTGCTGCTGCTGCTGCTGCTGCTGCTGCTGCTTGCGCTGCTGCTGCTGCTTGCTGCTGCTGCTGCTGCTTGCTGCTGCTGCTGCTGCTTGCTTGCTGCTGCTGCGCTTTGCTGCTGCTGCTGCTGCTGCTGCTGCTTTGCTGCTGCTTTGCTGCTTGCTGCTGCTGCTGCTCTGCTGCTGCTGCTGCTGCTGCTGCTCTGCTTGCTGCTGCTGCTGCTTTGCTGCTTTGCTGCTGCTGCTGCTGCTGCTGCTGCTTGCTGCTGCTGCTGCTTGCTGCTGCTGCTGCTTTGCTGCTGCTGCTGCTGCTTGCTTGCAGCTGCTGCTGCTGCTGCTGCTGCTGCTGCTGCTGCTGCTGCTGCTGCTGCTGCTGCTGCTGCTGCTGCTGCTGCTGCTGCTGCTGCTGCTCTTGCTGCTGCTGTTGCTGCTGCTGCTGCTGTGCTGCTGCTGCTGCTGCTGCTGCTGCTGCTGCTGCTGCTGCTGCTGCTGCTGCTGCTGCTGCTTTGCTGCTGCTGCTGCTGCTTGCTGCTGCTGCTGCTGGCTGCTGCTGCTGTGCTGCTGCTGCTGCTGCTGCTTGCTGCTTGCTGCTGCTGCTGCTGCTGCTGCTGCTGCTGCTGCTGCTGCTTGCTGCTGCTGCTGCTTTGCTGCTGCTGCTGCTGCTGCTGCTGCTGCTGCTGCTGCTGCTTGCTGCTGCTGCTGCTGCTGCTGCTGCTTGCTGCTGCTTGCTGCTGCTGCTGCTGCTGTGCTGCTGCTGCTGCTGCTGCTGCTGCTGCTGCTGCTGCTGCTGCTGCTGCTGCTGCTGCTGCTGCTGCTGCTGCTGCTGCTGCTGCTGCTGCTGCTGCTGCTGCTGCTGCTGCTGCTGCTGCTGCTGCTGCTGCTGCTTGCTGCTGCTGCTGCTTGCTGCTGCTGCTGCTTGCTGCTGCTGCTGCTGCTGCTGCTGCTGCTGCTGCTCTGCTGCTGCTGCTGCTGCTGCTGCTGCTGCTGCTGCTGCTGCTGCTGCTGCTGCTGCTGCTGCTGCTGCTGCTGCTGCTGCTGCTGCTGCTGCTGCTGCTGCTGCTGCTGCTGCTGCTGCTGCTGCTGCTGCTGCGTGCTTGCTGCTGCTGCTGCTGCTGCTGCTGCTGCTGCTGCTGCTGGCTGCTGCTGCTGCTGCTGCTGCTGCTGCTGCTGCTGCTGCTGCTGCTGCTGCTGCTGCTGCTGCTGCCTGTGCTGCTGCTGCTGCTGCTGCTGCTGCTGCTGCTGCTGTGCTGCTGCTGCTGCTGCTGCTGCTGCTGCTGCTGCTGCTGCTGCTGCTGCTGCTGCTGGCTGCTGCTGCTGCTGCTGCTGCTGCTGCTGCTGCTGCTGCTGCTGCTGCTGCTGCTGCTGCTGCTGCTGCTGCTGCTGCTGCTGCTGCTGCTGCTGCTGCTGCTGCTGCTGCTGCTGCTGCTGCTGCTGCTGCTGCTGCTGCTGCTGCTGCTGCTGCTGCTGCTGCTGCTGCTGCTGCTGCTGCTGCTGCTGCTGCTGCTGCTGCTGCTGCTGCTGCTGCTGCTGCTGCTGCTGGCTGCTGCTGCTGCTGCTGCTGCTGCTGCTGCTGCTGCTGCTGCTGCTGCTGCTGCTGCTGCTGCTGCTGCTGCTGCTGCTGTGCTGCTGCTGCTGCTGCTGCTGCTGCTGCTGCTGCTGCTGGCTGCTGCTGCTGCTGCTGCTGCTGCTGCTGCTGCTGCTGCTGCTGCTGCTGCTGCTGCTGCTGCTGCTGCTGCTGCTGCTGCTGCTGCTGCTGCTGCTGCTCTGCTGCTGCTGCTGCTGCTGCTGCTGCTGCTGCTGCTGCTGCTGCTGCTGCTGCTGCTGCTGCTGCTGCTGCTGCTGCTGCTGCTGCTGGCTGCTGCTGCTGCTGCTGCTGCTGCTGCTGCTGCTGCTGCTGCTGCTGCTGCTGCTGCTGCTGCTGCTGCTGCTGCTGCTGCTGCTGCTGCTGCTGCTGCTGCTGCTGCTGCTGCTGCTGCTGCTGCTGCTGCTGCGCTGCTGCTGCTGTGCTGCTGCTGCTGCTGCTGCTGCTGCTGCTGCTGCTGCTGCTGCTGCTGCTGCTGCTGCTGCTGCTGCTGTGCTGCTGCTGCATGCTGCTGCTGCTGCTGCTGCTGCTTGCTGCTGCTGCTGCTGCTGCTGCTGCTGCTGCTGCTGCTGCTGCTGCTGCTGCTGCTGCTGCTGCTGCTGCTGCTGCTGCTGCTGCTGCTGCTGCTGCTGCTGCTGCTGCTGCTGCTGCTGCTGCTGCTGCTGTGCTGCTGCTGCTGCTGCTGCTGCTGCTGCTGCTGCTGCTGCTGCTGCTGCTGCTGCTTTACTGCTGCTTTACTGCTGCTGCTGCTGCTGCTGCTGCTGCTGCTGCTGCTGCTGCTGCTGCTGCTGCTGCTGCTGCTGCTGCTGCTGCTGCTGCTGCTGCTGCTGCTGCTGCTGCTGCTGCTGCTGCTGCTTCTTCTGCTGCTGCTGCTGCTGCTTCTTCTCCTTCTTCTTCTTTGCTGCTGCCTGCTGCTTTGCTGCTGCTTTGCTGCTGCTTGCTGCTGCTTGCTGCTGCTGATTTGCTGCTGCTGCTTTACTGCTGGTGCTGCTGCTGCTGCTGCTGCTGCTGCTGCTGCTTTGCTGCTGCTGCTTTGCTCCTGCTGCTGCTGCTGCTGCTGCTGCTGCTGCTGCTGCTGCTGCTGCTGCCTGCTGCTGCTGCTGCTGCTGCTGCTGCTGCTGCTGCTGCTGCTGCCTGCTGCTGCTGCTGCTGCTGCTGCTTGCTCCTGCTGCTGCTTTGGTGCTGCTGCTTTGCTGCTGCTGCTGCTGCTTGCTCCTGCTGCGCTTTGGTGCTGCTGCTTTGCTGCTGCTGCTGCTGCTGCTGCTTTGCTGCTGCTGCTGCTTTGCTGCTGCTGCTGCTTTGCTGCAGCTGCTGCGTTGCTCCTGCTGCTGCTGCTGCTGCTGCTGCTGCTGCTGCTGCTTGCTGCTGCTGCTGCTGCTGCTGCTGCTTTGCTGCTTGCTGCTGCTGCTGCTGCTGCTGCTGCTGCTGCTGCTGCTGCTGCTGCTGCTGCTGCTGCTGCTGCTGCTGCTGCTGCTGCTGCTGCTGCTGCTGCTGCTGCTGCTTTGCTGCTTTGCTGCTTTGCTGCTTTGCTGCTGCTGCTGGCTGCTGTGCTGCTGCTGCTGCTGCTGCTGCTGCTGCTGCTGCTGCTGCTGCTCTGCTGCTGCTGCTGCTGCTGCTGCTGCTGCTTGCTGCTGCTGCTGCTGCTGCTGCTGCTGCTGCTGCTGCTGCTGCTGCTGCTGCTGCTGCTGCTGCTGCTGCCTGCTGCTGCTGCTGCTGCTGCTGCTGCTGCTGCTGCTGCTGCTGCTGCTGCTGCTGCTGCTGCTGCTGCTGCTGCTGCTTTGCTGCTGCTGCTGCTTTGCTGCTGCTGTTGCTGCTTTGCTGCTGCTGCTTTGCTGCTGCTGCTGCTTTGCTGCTGCTGCTGCTTTGCTGCTGCTGCTGCTTTGCTGCTGCTGCTGCTGCTTGCTGCTGGCTGCTGCTGCTGCTGCTGCTGCTGCTGCTGCTTTGCTGCTGCTGCTGCTGCTTTGCTCCTGCTGCTGCTTTGGTGCTGCTGCTTTGCTGCTGCTGCTGCTCTTGCTGCTGCTGCTGCTGCTGCTTTGCTGCTGCTGCTGCTGCTTTGCTCCTGCTGCTGCTGCTTTGGCTGCTGCTGCTTTGCTGCTGCTGCTGCTGCTGCTTTGCTGCTGCTGCTGCTTTGCTGCTGCTGCTGCTTTGCTGCTGCTGCTGCTGCTGCTGCTGCTGCTGCTGCTGCTGCTGCTGCTGCTGCTGCTGCTGCTTGCTGCTGCTGCTGCTGCTGCTGCTGCTGCTGCTGCTGCTGCTGCTGCTGCTGCTGCTGCTGCTGCTGCTGCTGCTGCTGCTGCTGCTGCTGCTGCTGCTGCTGCTTTGCTGCTGCTGCTGCTTTGCTGCTGCTGCTGCTGCGTTGCTGCTGCTGCTGCTGCTGCTGCTGCTGCTGCTGCTTGCTGCTTGCTGCTGCTGCTGCTGCTGCTGCTGCTGCTGCTGCTGCTTTGCTGCTGCTGCTGCTGCTTCTGCTGCTGCTGCTGCTTTGCTGCTGCTGCTGCTGCTGCTGCTGCTGCTGCTGCTGCTGCTGCTGCTGCTGCTGCTGCTGCTGCTGCTGCTGCTGCTGCTGCTGCTGCTGCTGCTGCTGCTGCTGCTGCTGCTGCTGCTGCTGCTGCTGCTGCTGCTGCTGCTGCTGCTGCTGCTGCTGCTGCTGCTGCTGCTGCTGCTGCTTTGCTGCTGCTGCTGCTGCTTTGCTGCTGCTGCTGCTGCTGCTGCTGCTGCTGCTGCTGCTGCTGCTGCTGCTGCTGCTGCTGCTGCTGCTGCTGCTGCTGCTGCTTGCTGCTGCTGCTGCTGCTGCTGCTGCTGCTTTGCTCCTGCTGCTGCTTTGCTGCTGCTGCTTTGCTGCTGCTGCTGCTTTGCTGCTGCTGCTGCTGCTGCTGCTGCTGCTGCTGCTGCTGCTGCTTTGCTCCTGCTGCTGCTTCTGGTGCTGCTGCTTTGCTGCTGCTGCTGCTGCTGCTTTGCTGCTGCTGCTGCTTGCTGCTGCGGCTGCTGCTTTGCTGCTGCTGCTGCTTTGCTGCTGCTGCTTCTTTGCTGCTGCTGCTGCTGCTGCTGCTGCTGCTGCTGCTGCTGCTGCTGCTGCTGCTGCTGCTGCTGCTGCTGCTGCTGCTGCTGCTGCTGCTGCTGCTGCTGCTGCTGCTGCTGCTGCTGCTGCTGCTGCTGCTGCTGCTGCTGCTGCTGCTGCTGCTGCTGCTGCTGCTGCTGCTGCTGCTGCTGCTGCTGCTGCTGCTGCTGCTGCTGCTGCTGCTGCTGCTGCTGCTGCTGCTGCTGCTGCTGCTCTGCTGCTGCTGCTGCTGCTGCTGCTGCTGCTGCTGCTGCTGCTGCTGCTGCTGCTGCTGCTGCTGCTGCTGCTGCTGCTGCTTGCTGCTGCTGCTGCTGCTGCTGCTGCTGCTGCTGCTGCTGCTGCTGCTGCTGCTGCTGCTGCTGCTGCTGCTGCTGCTGCTGCTGCTGCTGCTGCTGCTGCTGCTGCTGCTGCTGCTGCTGCTGCTGCTGCTGCTGCTGCTGCTGCTGCTGCTGCTGCTGCTGCTGCTGCTGCTGCTGCTGCTGCTGCTGCTGCTGCTGCTGCTGCTGTGCTGCTGCTGCTGCTGCTGCTGCTGCTGCTGCTGCTGCTGCTGTGCTGCTGCTGCTGCTGCTGCTGCTGCTGCTGCTGCTGCTGCTGCTGCTGCTGCTGCTGCTGCTGCTGCTGCTGCTGCTGCTGCTGCTGCTGCTGCTGCTGCTGCTGCTGCTGCTGCTGCTGCTGCTGCTGCTGCTGCTGCTGCTGCTGCTGCTGCTGCTGCTGCTGCTGCTGCTGCTGCTGCTGCTGCTGCTGCTGCTGCTGCTGCTGCTGCTGCTGCTGCTGCTGCTGCTGCTGCTGCTGCTGCTGCTGCTGCTGCTGCTGCTGCTGCTGCTGCTGCTGCTGCTGCTGCTGCTGCTTGCTGCTGCTGCTGCTGCTGCTGCTGCTGCTGCTGCTGCTGCTGCTGCTGCTGCTGCTGCTGCTGCTGCTGCTGCTGCTGCTGCTGCTGCTGCTGCTGCTGCTGCTGCTGCTGTGCTGCTGCTGCTGCTGCTGCTGCTGCTGCTGCTGCTGCTGCTGCTGCTGCTGCTGCTGCTGCTGCTGCTGCTGCTGCTGCTGCTGCTGCTGCTGCTGCTGCTGCTGCTGCTGCTGCTGCTGCTGCTGCTGCTGCTGCTGCTGCTGCTGCTGCTGCTGCTGCTGCTGCTGCTGCTGCTGCTGCTGCTGCTGCTGCTGCTGCTGCTGCTGCTGCTGCTGCTGCTGCTGCTGCTGCTGCTGCTGCTGCTGCTGCTGTGCTGCTGTGCTGCTGCTGCTGCTGCTGCTGCTGCTGCTGCTGCTGCTGCTGCTGCTGCTGCTGCTGCTGCTGCTGCTGCTGCTGCTGCTGCTGCTGCTGCTGCTGCTGCTGCTGCTGCTAGCTGCTGCTGCTGCTGCTGCTGCTGCTGACTGCTGCTGCTGCTGCTGCTGCTGCTGCTGCTGCTGCTGCTGCTGCTTGCTGCTGCTGTGCTGCTGCTGCTGCTGCTGCTGCTGCTGCTGCTGCTGCTGCTGCTGCTGCTGCTGCTGCTGCTGCTGCTGCTGCTGCTTCTGCTGCTTTCTGCTGCTGCTTGCTGCTGCTTTCTGCTGCTGCTGCTGCTGCTGCTGCTGCTGCTGCTGCTGCTGCTGATGCTGCTGCTGCTGCTGCTGCTGCTGCTGCTGCTGCTGTGCTGCTGCTGCTGCTGCTGCTGCTGTGCTGCTGCTGCTGCTGCTGCTGCTGCTGCTTCTGCCTGCTGCTGCTTTGCTGCTGCTGCTGCTTGCTGCTGCTTTGCTGCTGCTTCTGCTGCTGCTTGCTGCTGCTGCTTGCTGCTGCTGCTTCTCTGCTGGTGCTGCTGCTGCTGCTGCTGCTGCTGCTGCTGCTGCTTGCTGCTGCTGCTTTGCTCCTGCTGCTGCTGCTGCTGCTGCTGCTGCTGCTGCTGCTGCTGCTGCTGCTGCTGCTGCTGCTGCTGCTGCTGCTGCTGCTGCTGCTGCTGCTGCTGCTGCTGCTGCTGCTGCTGCTGCTGCTGCTGCTGCTGCTGCTGCTGCTGCTGCTGCTGCTGCTGCTGCTGCTGCTGCTGCTGCTGCTGCTGCTGCTGCTGCTTTGTCCTGCTGCTGCTTGGCTGCTGCTGCTTGCTGCTGCTGCTGCTGCTTTGCTCCTGCTGCTGCTTGCGCTGCTGCTGCTTTGCTGCTGCTGCTGCTGCTGCTGCTTTGCTGCTGCTGCTGCTTTGCTGCTGCTGCTGCTTTGCTGCTGCTGCTGCGTGCTCCTGCTGCTGCTGCTGCTGCTGTTGCTGCTTTGCTGCTGCTGCTGCTGCTGCTGCTGCTGCTGCTTGCTGCTGCTGCTGCTTTGCTGCTTTGCTGCTGCTGCTGCTGCTGCTGCTGCTGCTGCTGCTGCTGCTGCTGCTGCTGCTGCTGCTGCTGCTGCTGCTGCTGCTGCTGCTGCTGCTGCTGCTGCTGCTGCTGCTGCTGCTGCTGCTGCTTTGCTGCTTTGCTGCTTTGCTGCTTTGCTGCTGCTGCTGCTGCTGCTGCTGCTGCTGCTGCTGCTGCTGCTGCTGCTGCTGCTGCTGCTGTGCTGCTGCTGCTGCTGCTGCTGCTGCTGCTGCTGCTGCTGCTGCTGCTGCTGCTGCTGCTGCTGCTGCTGCTGCTGCTGCTGCTGCTGCTGCTGCTGCTGCTGCTGCTGCTGCTGCTGCTGCTGCTGCTGCTGCTGCTGCTGCTGCTGCTGCTGCTGCTGCTGCTGCTGCTGCTGCTGCTGCTGCTGCTGCTGCTGCTGCTGCTGCTGCTGCTGCTGCTGCTGCTGCTGCTGCTGCTGCTGCTGCTGCTGCTGCTTTGCTGCTGCTGCTGCTTGCTGCTGCTGTTGCTGCTTTGCTGCTGCTGCTTTGCTGCTGCTGCTGCTTTGCTGCTGCTGCTGCTTTGCTGCTGCTGCTGCTGCTGCTGCTGGTGCTGCTGCTGCTGCTGCTGCTGCTGCTTTGCTGCTGCTGCTGCTGCTTTGCTCCTGCTGCTGCTTTGGTGCTGCTGCTTTGCTGCTGCTGCTGCTTGCTGCTGCTGCTGCTGCTTTGCTGCTGCTGCTGCTGCTTTGCTCCTGCTGCTGCTTTGGCTGCTGCTTTGCTGCTGCTGCTGCTGCTGCTTGCTGCTGCTGCTGCTTTGCTGCTGCTGCTGCTTTGCTGCTGCTGCTGCTGCTGCTGCTGCTGCTGCTGCTTGCTGCTGCTGCTGCTGCTGCTGCTGCTGCTGCTGCTGCTGCTGCTCTGCTGCTGCTGCTGCTGCTGCTTGCTGCTGCTGCTGCTTGCTGCTGCTGCTGCTGCGTGCTGCTGCTTGCTGCTGCTGCTGCTGCTGCTGCTGCTGCTGCTGCTTGCTGCTGCTGCTTGCTGCTTTGCTGCTGCTGCTGCTGCTGCTGCTGCTGCTGCTGCTGCTTGCTGCTGCTGCTGCTGCTTTGCTGCTGCTGCTGCTTTGCTGCTGCTGCTGCTGCTGCTGCTGCTGCTGCTGCTGCTGCTGCTGCTGCTGCTGCTGCTGCTGCTGCTGCTGCTGCTGCTGCTGCTGCTGCTGCTGCTGCTGCTGCTGCTGCTGCTGCTGCTGCTGCTGCTGCTGCTGCTGCTGCTGCTTGCTGCTGCTGCTGCTGCTGCTGCTTTGCTGCTGCTGCTGCTGCTTTGCTGCTGCTGCTGCTGCTGCTGCTGCTGCTGCTGCTTTGCTGCTGCTGCTGCTGCTGCTGCTGCTGCTGCTGCTGCTGCTGCTGCTGCTGCTGCTGCTGCTTTGCTGCTGCTGCTGCTGCTGCTGCTTTGCTCCTGCTGCTGCTTTGGTGCTGCTGCTTTGCTGCTGCTGCTGCTTTGCTGCTGCTGCTGCTTTGCTGCTGCTGCTGCTGCTGCTGCTGCTGCTGCTGCTGCTGCTGCTTTGCTCCTGCTGCTGCTTTGGTGCTGCTGCTTTGCTGCTGCTGCTGCTGCTGCTTTGCTGCTGCTGCTGCTTTGCTGCTGCGCTGCTGCTTTGCTGCTGCTGCTGCTTGCTGCTTGCTGCTGCTGCTTCTGCTGCTGCTGCTGCTGCTGCTGCTGCTGCTGCTGCTGCTGCTGCTGCTGCTGCTGCTGCTGCTGCTGCTGCTGCTGCTGCTGCTGCTGCTGCTGCTGCTGCTGCTGCTGCTGCTGCTGCTGCTGCTGCTGCTGCTGCTGCTGCTGCTGCTGCTGCTGCTGCTGCTGCTGCTGCTGCTGCTGCTGCTTGTTGCTGCTGCTGCTGCTTTGCTGCTGCTGCTGCTTTGCTGCTGCTGCTGCTTTGCTGCTGCTGCTGCTTTGCTGCTTTGCTGCTGCTTTGCTGCTTTGCTGCTGCTGCTGCTTTCCTGCTGCTGCTGCTTTGCTGCTGCTGCTGCTTGCTGCTGCTGCTGCTGCTTTGCTGCTTTGCTGCTGCTGCTGCTGCTGCTGCTGCTGCTGCTGCTGCTGCTGCTGCTGCTGCTGCTGCTGGCTGCTGCTGCTGCTGCTGCTGCTGCTGCTGCTGCTGCTTTGCTGCTGCTGCTGCTGCTGCTTTGCTGCTGCTGCTGCTGCTTTGCTGCTGCTGCTGCTGCTTTGCTGCTGCTTTGCTGCTGCTTTGCTGCTGCTTTGCTGCTGCTTTGCTGCTGCTTTGCTGCTGCTGCTGCTGCTGCTGCTGCTGCTGCTGCTGCTGCTGCTGCTGCTGCTGCTTTGCTGCTGCTGCTGCTGCTGCTTTGCTGCTGCTGCTGCTGCTGCTGCTGCTGTTTGCTGCTGCTGCTGCTGCTTTGCTGCTGCTGCTGCTGCTGCTGCTGCTTGCTGCTGCTGCTGCTGCTGCTGCTGCTGCTGCTGCTGCTGCTGCTGCTGCTGCTGCTGCTGCTGCTGCTGCTGCTGCTGCTGCTGCTGCTTTGCTGCTGATTTGCTGCTGCTGCTGCTGCTTGCTGCTGCTTGCTGCTGCTGCTGCTGTGCTGCTGCTGCTGCTGCTGTGCTGCTGCTGCTGCTGCTGCTGCTGCTGCTGCTGCTTTGCTGCTGCTGGCTTGCTGCTGCTGCTGCTGCTTGCTGCTGCTGCTGCTGCTGCTGCTGCTGCTGCTGCTGCTGCTGCTGCTGCTGCTGTGCTGCTGCTGCTGCTGCTGCTGCTGCTGCTGCTGCTGCTGCTGCTGCTGCTGCTGCTGCTGCTGCTGCTGCTGCTGCTGCTGCTGCTGCTGCTGCTGCTGCTGCTGCTGCTGCTGCTGCTGCTGCTGCTGCTGCTGCTGCTGCTGCTGCTGCTGCTGCTGCTGCTGCTGCTGCTGCTGCTGCTGCTGCTGTGCTGCTGCTGCTGCTGCTGCTGCTGCTGCTGCTGCTGCTGCTGCTGCTGCTGCTGCTGCTGCTGCTGCTGCTGCTGCTGCTGCTGCTGCTGCTGCTGCTGCTGCTGCTGCTGCTGCTGCTGCTGCTGCTGCTGCTGCTGCTGCTGCTGCTGCTGCTGCTGCTGCTGCTGCTGCTGCTGCTGCTGCTGCTGCTGCTGGCTGCTGCTGCTGCTGCTGCTGCTGCTGCTGCTGCTGCTGCTGCTGCTGCTGCTGCTGCTGCTGCTGCTGCTGCTGCTGCTGGCTGCTGCTGCTGCTGCTGCTGCTGCTGCTGCTGCTGCTGCTGCTGCTGCTGCTGCTGCTGCTGCTGCTGCTGCTGCTGCTGCTGCTGCTGCTGCTGCTGCTGCTGCTGCTGCTGCTGCTGCTGCTGCTGCTGCTGCTGCTGCTGCTGCTGCTGCTGCTGCTGCTGCTGCTGCTGCTGCTGCTGCTGCTGCTGCTGCTGCTGCTGCTGCTGCTGCTGCTTGCTGCTGCTGCTGCTGCTGCTGCTGCTGCTGCTGCTGCTGCTGCTGCTGCTGCTGCTGCTGCTGCTGCTGCTGCTGCTGCTGCTGCTGCTGCTGCTGCTGCTGCTGCTGCTGTGCTGCTGCTGCTGCTGCTGCTGCTGCTGCTGCTGCTGCTGCTGCTGCTTGCTGCTGCTGCTGCTGCTGCTGCTGCTGCTGCTGCTGCTGCTGCTGCTGCTGCTGCTGCTGCTGCTGCTGCTGCTGCTGCTGCTGCTGCTGCTGCTGCTGCTGCTGCTGCTGCTGCTGCTGCTGCTGCTGCTGCTGCTGCTGCTGCTGCTGCTGCTGGCTGCTGCTGCTGCTGCTGCTGCTGCTGCTGCTGCTGCTGCTGCTGCTGCAGCTGCTGCTGCTGCTGCTGCTGCTGCTGCTGCTGCTGCTGCTGCTGCTGCTGCTGCTGCTGTGCTGCTGCTGCTGCTGCTGCTGCTGCTGCTGCTGCTGCTGCTGCTGCTGCTGCTTGCTGCTGCTGCTGCTGCTGCTGCTGCTGCTGCTGCTGCTGCTGCTGCTGCTGCTGCTGCTGCTGCTGCTGCTGCTGCTGCTGCTGCTGCTGCTGCTGCTGCTGCTGCTGCTGCTGCTGCTGCTGCTGCTGCTGCTGCTGCTGCTGCTGCTGCTGCTGCTTGCTGCTGCTGCTGCTGCTGCTGCTGCTGCTGCTGCTGCTGCTGCTGCTGCTGCTGCTGCTGCTGCTGCTGCTGCTGCTGCTGCTGCTGTGCTGCTGCTGCTGCTGCTGCTGCTGCTGCTGCTGCTGTGCTGCTGCTGCTGCTGCTGCTGCTGCTGCTTCTTCTGCTGCTGCTGCTGCTGCTGCTGCTTCTTCTCCTTCTTCTTCTTTGCTGCTGCTGCTGCTTTGCTGCTGCTTTGCTGCTGCTTGCTGCTGCTTGCTGCTGCTGATTTGCTGCTGCTGCTTTACTGCTGGTGCTGCTGCTGCTGCTGCTGCTGCTGCTGCTGCTGCTTTGCTGCTGCTGCTTTGCTCCTGCTGCTGCTGCTGCTGCTGCTGCTGCTGCTGCTGCTGCTGCTGCTGCTGCTGCTGCTGCTGCTGCTGCTGCTGCTGCTGCTGCTGCTGCTGCTGCTGCTGCTGCTGCTGCTGCTGCTGCTGCTGCTTTGCTCCTGCTGCTGCTTTGGTGCTGCTGCTTTGCTGCTGCTGCTGCTGCTTTGCTCCTGCTGCTGCTTTGGTGCTGCTGCTTTGCTGCTGCTGCTGCTGCTGCTGCTGCTGCTTTGCTGCTGCTGCTGCTTTGCTGCTGCTGCTGCTTTGCTGCTGCCTGCTGCGTTGCTCCTGCTGCTGCTGCTGCTGCTGTTGCTGCTTTGCTGCTGCTGCTGCTGCTGCTGCTGCTTTGCTGCTGCTGCTGCTTTGCTGCTTTGCTGCTGCTGCTGCTGCTGCTGCTGCTGCTGCTGCTGCTGCTGCTGCTGCTGCTGCTGCTGCTGCTGCTGCTGCTGTGCTGCTGCTGCTGCTGCTGCTGCTGCTGCTGCTGCTTTGCTGCTTTGCTGCTTTGCTGCTTTGCTGCTGCTGCTGCTGCTGCTTTGCTGCTGCTGCTGCTGCTGCTGCTGCTGCTGCTGCTGCTGCTGCTGCTGCTGCTGCTGCTGCTGCTGCTGCTGCTGCTGCTGCTGCTGCTGCTGCTGCTGCTGCTGCCTGCTGCTGCTGCTG